>NC_060143.1:23472517-23772517 GCF_021461385.2 Schistocerca piceifrons | reverse complement strand
GTTTGTACCTCTTGTGCTGGCTTCTCTACCTGAACTTAGAGCAAGAATTTACACCGCCACTGAGCTGCAATGCTACAGCGAGTTTGGGAAGAAATTGACTTCCGATGGGATGTGTGCAGGAAAACCAAAAGAAGCCATATGCAACATCTTTAAGATAAAAAAACTTGATTTGTTTCCTATAAAATAACACTAAACCCAGCTCCATATCTTGAATAAATGTGTATGAATTTTTAAAGTTGTAAAGTCCTTTTTGAAACACCCTTTATTATGCACAGAATGACAATGTCACTTTGAAATTAAGAATAAGTGCTTCAACAATGAAAACATTATTCTGTAATAAAAGTATATTTAATGCAAGATTACAGTTAAATTTTGATGGAAAAGTTTTGTATAGCAGGCTCTTCAGGTAATTATGATACTAATCTAAATGTTTATAGTTGCATGTTTGTGAAGTAACACAATAGAATTATGTATTTATGTAGAAGTTGTTTTCCAGTAGAGTCTTAGTCTTCTGCTTTTTAGAATGATTGACTGTAGTTTTGTACTCTATTCCATTATTATTACTGGAATAAATGTACTTTACTAGAGTGCTTAAATTCCTGCTTGAGCATGTATTGCACGGTGTTTGTGTGTGTTTTGTTTGAGAAGCAACGGCAACCTGGGAAGAAGAATCTTGATGAGAAGAGTGAGAAGTTGAGACTTTTACTAGAAAACCTGCAGTCACATGAATATGTTACCAAGATGGACAGCATATGTGAACAGGTAAAGAATTTGTGATTATCATCATTTTTTTTAAAAACTACATTATTTATTATGATTTCTGGTACTTTTCACATTGTATTTCAATATGATCTTGTAGTCAATAAAATAAAAAATTTCCAAATATTATTTGTCACATTCATCCAGCAACTGTATACACAGAAGCTAAATATAATTTTTAATGTTCACAATTCACTCTATACTCCATGTCACTTGTAGCTTAACAGCATTAACGTAGTTTGGGGACTGTTGGCCATTAACAGAATATAATAATGATGTAGGAGACAGTAAACATATAAATTACAGGAAATAACAATTTGTACTCACCTGATGTTTAGAATGTCTATGAGTGTAATCAACAACCACTCACCAGGTGAAAATTACTTTTGAGACAATAATCTGCGTGTCAGTACATAATTTTATGTATCACATATCTTCAAACATATAAAGACAGCAGTTATTTGCATTATAATGAAATGAATCATTGTATTAACAATGTTGTTTGATGTACTGTCTGAACAAAAGTGTATGAACACCCCTTTGTAATGCAGAATTGACCACTAGATGTTAAGAGAGGTGGATGACCCACCAGTAGAAAAGAAGTGGAGAATATTTCATTGCCGGTAGAGAAGCAGTAACAGTACAGTTGGCAGCCAGGAGAGTTCAGTGAATTCTAACTTGGACTAATCATTGGATGTGACCTTTGTGACAAATCCATCAGGGACAAGTCAGCCCTTCTAAAGCTGCCCATACGACTTTTGGTGTTACGATTGTAAGGGGAAACACAAACAAAGAAACAACCATATCTAAACCAACACCAGACAGACCTCGTGTAATGATGGGCAGGTATGTTCAGTATTGTGAAAGGTGGTCATAAAAAACCGAATGAAATCAGTGAAAGGAATCACTCCTGAGTTCCAAAGTGCTACCAGCCGTCCAGCTAGCACAGTGACTTCGCATTCGGAGTTAAAAAGAATGAAGTAGACTGGGAGAAATTGCTCATTTTTTTTAGTTAGTGCTGAAAAATGCTTGAGGTGATGTAGAGAGCAATGGCACTAGACAATAGATGACTGGAAATAATTGATTTAGAGTAAAGAGCCATTCTGTATACTGTGGCAGTCCAATGGAAGGATTTGATTGGTTGAATACCATGAGAATGTTAACCAGAAAACATGTGTAATGTCGACAGTAAAGTATGTTACCTGCCATCATATGTGGCACTGACAGTAAAGTATGGAGATGGTAATGTTATAGTATTGGGGTGTTTTTCATGGTGAGGCTGTGACACAGCATGGTACGAAATGGTGACAGACTATGGTAACAAAGGCATTGGGTAACAAGAACTAAAAGGCTTAGAGAGTAGGTGATAAAACCAAAAATCCAAATCAACATGGGGCAATCGCTAATAAGTGATGTGGTAACTCAAAAAATTTCTTGTGCAGCCATAAAACTAGTAAAACAAAATTTGCTCTCACATCCAACAAAAATTGGTGCAGGAAAATTTGAAATATAATAATAATAATAATAATAATAATAATAATAATAATAATAATATATAATATAATAATAATAATAATATTATATAATATAATATAATAATAATAATTATATTATATAATAATAATAATTATATTATATAATAATAATAATTATATTATATAATAATAATAATAATAATAATAATAATAATAATAATTATTATTATTATTATTATTATTATTATTATAAAAGTAATAATAATAAGATAATGACTATTATAATTAAAATAAAACACGATATTTAAGAATATTCTAAATAGATTGGATAAAACAGGCATAGAATCATCAAACATATGTAAATAAATGAAAAGGGAAAAAGATTTCTACCACTGCAATGTTGGTTATAGAAGATACTGTGATTAGTACAACAATGGAAATGAGGACTTGTAAACCAAGAAAGGTTGGGCCTGTAACATTACAAGTAACAGAATATTGACATAATGGCTGGGAGAAAATAACATCAGTCAGAAGGCATCTGCTGGCGATGGGGCGAAAAGATGTACTATTTGTAACTTAGCCTCACGTATAGGAGAAATTTCTTTTGATTCAGGTTGCAAGTGAAATCCCTCTTCTTCTCCTTGGTTTTTAACACCTCTACCTCTTATTAAGGAAGATGCTAAACTGTAATTTTTGTCCTTTCTTCTTCATGAACAAACTTAAATTACAATTTCTTGATGCTGTTGATCGTTTGAAAATGAGTTTCCTCTTGACTCAGCATGCCTCTGTTGCTTTTTATAAGTGCAGTCATTCTGGTTTATTTTATTACTACCTATTCCATCATCATTGTCATCAGCCCATATAGGCTATACCTTGTTGCTGTAACTGTTTATCTCAAAAATGAAAAATTTTCTTTTGTACTTAAGTGAATAGTTTGTAGCATTCTAAATATAATTTCATGAATTGGAACAAACAATTTTTAATAACAAGCAATGCAGAAACGTAAACACACTACACTTTGATGAGAGATAGTGCCACTCGCCAGTGTTCAGTCACTGGATAAATTATTGTGACATGTTTTATCACATTGAGCCTCAGTTACATGGTGTAACACTTAACATTATTGTGAACAATCTATTAATGAAATAACTGTTGTAAACAGGTGCAGAATCGACTCTCTGTGCTGACAGCAGCTGTTGGGGAACTAGAGGAACAGCAACGACAGCGAGCGGAGCTTGCTCAGTGGACAAGTGCCAAAGCGACTCAAGTGGCTGAGTGGAAATCACGCCCAGCAAAACTGAGACCAGAGGCAGCACGTGCTGAGTACCAGTCTATGGTGGAGCTACAGAATGCCATTGCAGAAAGAAGTAACATTCAGCCACAAGATGAAGAAAGTGCTGCCCTCAGTGCACAGCTAAAGAACCTCAATCAAGAGGTTTGTATTGTGGAAATACATGGTACTGATTTTTTAAAAAATAAATTATAAAATAAAATTGGAAGGATAAATATGTAAATGGAAAATGAAGCTGTCACACGATGAATATGGGTTGTCTTAGAGTGATGTGAAAATGTTTATTCGGATTCTTGCTTATGCAACTGTAGGCATA
This sequence comes from Schistocerca piceifrons, assembly GCF_021461385.2. Taxonomy (NCBI): domain Eukaryota; kingdom Metazoa; phylum Arthropoda; class Insecta; order Orthoptera; family Acrididae; genus Schistocerca; species Schistocerca piceifrons. Next base: position 23,768,676 of record NC_060143.1, on the reverse strand, counting down.
TTTTTTTGACTGTAGATAGTCATGAACGTTACTTTATGCTACTGCATAGTGAATCTGCAATTGCTGATGACTTTAATCACCTTTTCATTAAAAATTCCTTTGGCTGGTGTATAAGGATAAAGTACCTAGTGGTGGACTACTGTGTTCTTAATGTTAAAACTTCACTTTTTTCCAACATAGAAATTATTCTGTCATTGAAATGTGTCCATCATTTTTCCCACTTATAGATTCCATTCCTAAGATACATTTTTGTGAAAGGCCTACAAAATACTCATACATTGGTGCAATAATCTCTTCTTTGAACCCAAAACATGTTCCACTTACAAATTTATATTCTTGTGAAAATAAGTGGAAATTAGATGTTGCCAACCCTGGTGAATGGGATGGACATTCCACTGTTTCACACTTCAAATCCCACAGTTTTCTTATTGCCAATGCATATTTATACATAGGTTTGTTGGCCTGATGAAAGATGAATGCATAAAGTGAGGATTTCCTGCATCCAAAATTTCAGTATTCATTGCACTTACTTTTTCTTCAATCCAGACTATGTCTCACACATTATTTCATCCAGTTGGGCCAGGAAACTTGAGCAGTAAACAATGGATATAATGTGATTGTCCAGAGATGAAAAATGTAATCTTTTTGTATTAGATATTCTTTGAAATGTACAACAACTTCTTATTAAAAAAAAAGATGAGTTTGTGCTGTTATTGGTGAAATTACCTAAATTACTGTTTATCACTAAGTTGTTTAACTATCTTTCACAGCTTTAAAGCAATAAGTTAATGTAGCAATAAGATAAGTAGTGGTATGTGATGGAATAGTTATTCAAATAACCTAAAGCTATCTTTTCATTTTTTGCAAAGCTGGCAGATGTCATGAAGAAAAAACAAGATTGTCAGAGGGTGATTGAAAATTTCCGAACAAAAGTTCAAGAGATGCACAGTTGGTTTGATGACTTTGGCAAACGAATGGAGGTACTGGACAAAGGAAGTGGACTGGATTGTGGGCGTAAACTAGAAACAATTTCTGAGATACAAGCTGAATTTGAAGAGCAGGGTCCAGAAAAACTTAATGAAATCAGGAAACAAGCATCAATTGTGATTGATGTTGTTAGCAATCTTGACTCCCAACAAGTGGAAGAACAGGTAATAAAGAAATTTTTACACACATTATTAACCATTAAACTTACTCTCATACCAGAAATAAATTATTTTTTTCAGTATTTCATATTTCATTAGCAATAGTACAATATTTATTATCTTCTCTTGCTGTATAAATATTCATTTTAACATTGCAGTTATTTCATTTTTCGGATCCAACTGAAATTGTGTTGCAGTAGTCTTAATGTGAAATATAAGATCAAATGATTGACCTGTTATGCCTGATAAATAGGTTTGTTGCTAGTATTTATTACTGAACAACACTACTAGATTTAAAATTCCACACGCCATTTAACTGGCTGACTTGTAGCCCATGTCAAAGGCAACTGCATACCTGCCACATGCTGGTAAAACAAAATTCTTGTAAGTTGACTGTCAGATTATTCTCCCTCCTGCACCCTTCACTTCAGAATGAAGTATGTTATGTTGTAACATATCTTCTAACTGGGAAGTATTATTTCTAATTTTTTTTTCACTGCCCAAAAGAAATATGTGAGAAGTTCACTTAGCAACCTTCCTCACACCGGAAGCCAAATTAGCACCTTTACTTCTAATACTTCTGAGTGTCTGCAGACATACAGCCTGAATTTGAAGATAAAGATTCTGATGAAACCATTACCACTCTGCCCCCCCCCCCCCCCATGCCGATTTTTTGTAATGCCAAGAATTATCGATGAATACTGCCGCAGACAGAATATTTGTGACTAGTGGATCTGCAGATCACAAAGTATTGCTTGCTCATTATGCCTAAGAATATGTAGAATGTCACTTGATTTTTCCTGGGAAAAAAAGTATCTCGTTGCACCTAATGTAGTTTGCAGTAACTGTTACTGAGAATAAACTTTCCATCTTCATCTTCATAACAGTGTAATGACCTATACTACTGAGTAGTCAGTCTAGGTATTCTCTCTTCTTGCCTTTGTATCCTGCAAAGTGTAAAAAGTTACCATGTAAAACATTGATGCTAGGTAGAACAAGCAACCGCTCATTATGTAGGAACTGTAGATGGCATATTAGCACAATACGAAGGTCATATACTTCTGAACTTTCATTGTTTTTCCTGTTGTAGTACACAGACGAGTGCAAGCAACTTCCTCACACACACACACACACACACACACACACACACACACACACACACACACACACACCACAATAACCCCAAATTTAATAGAAAAGGTATGGAGATGAGCAACCCAATGAGATATAGAGAAGTGTTCCAGATGCAGTAGAGGGACAGACAAACGAGTCTCGTGGAGAGGGGAGGGGGGCATGAAAAAACTGGATTGCTAGTGATAACAAAACTAAAACACTTGTGCATGTGAGAGAATGATGAAGAGGGATCAAAATACCAAGACAAGAGAAATGGAGATGGTGGAAAGTAACGATATAAGATAGATTCTCTGAGGACAAAGAAGTGCACAATGGAGCATGTGGTACAGGGCAAAACTCCAACTCCACATTTCAGGTGCACTAAACTTCTTCTCTAGCATGAGCTGTTCTGAATTGCACAAATGAGATTTTTTCCCCCAGCACATCCTCCATTCTCACAGCCTTAAACCTCAGCTAGTTGCCATTGTCTGTCATCTACTAGACACTCTACACCCTTCTCCCTCTATTCTCTCAACATGTACCCACATGTGCCGCCAATCCTCTCTCATCCTAACATTATACTGCCCTTTCTTTCTTCTGGTATTTTGCTGTTATGTGGAACATCTCTTCTAGATTATAAAAAACAATGCACGGTTTTCTGGTAAATTGAGACTCCAAGGTGAAAGATTAAGAGAGAGTTGGCCGAAAGATGTGGCGGAGTGTGTTCGAAGCCAAGGAGAGGGCTGAAAATGGGTGCTGGCAGAATAGTAGTGGGAGAGTAAAGAAAAGTGGAAAGGGTTATGTGCAAATCAGATATGGCCAGTGGCTGAAAACTGTTGCTGATGATGATAACTGGAAATGCCATCTGCCACACACTGTAAGGTGGATTAGGGAGTATGATGTAGCTCTTTTTCTTATTCTTAGAAAAAAAAAATCATATTCTCTGTCATAACACTAGAATGAAAAATGTGTAAGACCTATTGCCACCAAAATTCCCAAATGGTTATAACCTGATCATTTGCATGAGTAGTTTTAATTTGTACATGGACTAAAATTTAAACCAATTAACAATTTGGATCTGTGTGTGTGTGTGTGTGTGTGTGTGTGTGTGTGTGTGTGTGTGTGTGTCTGTCTCTCTCTCTCTCTCTCCCTCCCTCCCTCCCCTCTCTCCATCCCTCTCTCCCTCCCTCTTCATACGTACCTGAGCCGCCCCCCCCCCCCCCACACACACACACCCACCCACACACTCACACACTCACCCACCCACCCACCCACCCACCCACCCACACACACACACACACACACACACACACACACACACACAAAAAGTAGTGTTCTCCAAGGTTGTTTACTCAAAAGATCTTTGGAATTTTCAGCTGGTCACTCAAGAGAAACTATTACAAGTAGAATTTAAATATTCACTTTGCTTGGATCATTATAAAAAGACTATAAATATGTGTGCTGATTATGACAACGTTTTCAGTTTATATGAGTCTTAAGTAAATGATTTCTGGATTTTTCATTTCCAGCTGAAATCAGTGGAGCGTCGATATAATGATGTGGCAAAGCGTATTCAGCGAAAAGCTCAGGTATTAGAGATGGCTTGTAAGGGCTTGGAAGGAGCTCGCCAAGAAATAAAAGAAGCCCAGGAATGGATGCGTGAGAGAATGAAAGATGTTAAATCTCCATCACCACTGGGTTTTGAAAGCCGTGCAGCCGAAGATCGGCTTCAGTCTACCAAGGTAATGTAATGTCTCTGTTCCAAAAGAAATATTAAAAAAACATTCTTAGAAGTTAAGAAATATGGAAATCTTTGAGATTTATTATGTATCATTGATATTTATTTCCATTGTAGTGTGGTGAAAAATGAACTTTCATTTGCTGTTAGCTGCGTACATAAATTAAATGTGTTGTTATGAATGAGTTCTGGGCAGCAGTGGGGAAGAAAATGAGATGAGGGGGCAGGAAATAGCTAAAATGATGTTATAAAAATTACACTAATACAAAATGAACATTGAAGAGAGTTGAGGGGGAGGGGGGGGGGGGGGGGGCAGAATGTTGCACACAAAGATAAAGATGCAATAGGAACTGAGAGGTAACTAGTGCTCCAAAATTAAGGAAAGGCACTGAATATGAAAAACTTCTGACACAGAGACATTTTCTAGAGATTCACCTAACTGAAATTAATTTTGGATTTTTGGTGCTCATAACCTATGTTCCTTTAATTTCCGTTTAACTTTATTATATTGATTGTGATGTATTTGTATGGAACAAGTTTACATCTTTCACTGTTTTTCTCCATGAGGAATATACTTCCAACATAATTTTGCAGGGTATTTGGAATGTCTATTTTCATACATATTTCTTGGTAAGTATTGTGCTTTGTCATGTCAGAAAAAGTATCTGTTATTGCCAAATATCAGTTTTGGTGTTCAGGAGAGTCATAGATTTCCTTGAGTTCATGAGAAAAAACAAAACATTGTAAAAAAAATAAAAAAATAAATAAAATGATGGATGTGTTCAAGAGTCCATTAGGGATTTTTTATTGGAATAATTTGGGCTTCTCTGTGAATGTTCATGTCGCAAAGTATTCAACAACTCTAAACCTCATTCATTGTTGTTGTGGTCTCCAGTGTCCACACTAGCTCTAGCTCTCCACAATAGTCATTTGATTGATTGCCTTTACGTTAGTTGCTCAATCTAACCATCAGACCTTCAGCTTTAAACAATGGAAAGTCCAGAATGAAATAACAACTTTATGGAAAGCATCAGTTGCTGCCCACTATATACAGGAGACATTGAGTTGCAGACAGGCTCAATGAAAAGACTACTATACATTTAAACACAAGCACGGCTCTCGTGCACGTGCAACCACTACCACTGTCTCTGCCCACTGTGGCGAGACTGAGTTGTAACTTCATCTGACGAAGGGATAAGGGGGAGGCATGGGGTGGGAAGGGGGCAGACAGAAGGGGGGGTGGTGGGGAGGGGGGGGGGGGGTGAAATGCTACTTACAGGTGCATGCAGGGGTATCCTGGGGACAGGGTAGGAACTGCTGGGTATATTCAGGAGGTGAGGAGGGGGGGGGGGATTGGAAATGGAGACGAGTAGATAAGGGGAAAATATTAGTGTTGCATTGGTGGAATGTGTGTGTGTGTGTGTGTGTGTGTGTGTGTGTGTGTGTCAGTATTTTTAAATGATGTTATATATACACTTTAAAAAATATATTATATTTTTGGATTATAGGCACTATTGAAAGAAGTAGATGGAAAAAATGTCCTGCTGGAAACCTTAGAAAAGCGTGTTTCTGGAGTATGCTCAGAGCTGGAAGCTGCTGAGCAAACATCATTAGAAAATGCTATGCGTTCACTGACTGCAGATCATGCAGATTTATCAAATGCATTACGAGCTGAAATAAGCAGGATAACACAAGCTGCTGATGTTCGACGGAAATTTGAGGAAGTACTCGAATCAGCACAAGTCTGGCTGAAGTCTATTGTTGGTCGCCGTCCTCCTGCATACCTCCCATTACGGGCTGCTGCAGTTGAAGCTGAACTTGCACAGCATAAGGTATTTTAACTTCCGCTTGGATGAAAATAATGCATAAAAATGTGATTATTGGTCTTGGCAGACCTTCGTTACTTTTTGACAAATAGCTACAAAGTTATGATCATTAATTAAATGGAATTAAAATTTTCTCAAAGTATCCATTACATCATATGTTTATTATGCACATATTATTTCAAAGATTTCAGCTTAAGAAAAATGGTGCACTTCCAAGGAAGTAGCATGATGTGCAGTATGACTAGGCTAACAAATTTTTCTTTAGTATTTCTTACAAGTCTTACAAACTAATATGCTCTGTTTTCTGTTTAGGCTCTTGAAAATGAAATAAAAGAGTTTTCAGAAAACACACTAACTGATGTGCAGAGACAGGCTAACAGTCTAATGAAAGAATGTGGGGAAAGTGATAAGAAGAAGTTACAATCAGTAATGGAAGGTAAATAAGCATCATTTTCTATCATATTAAAACAATTGGTAACTGATTCTGACAATATCAGCAAGTGCATCTGTATATTTATTTGTATTTATTTCAGCTTTGGTGTCTGATTTTGAGGCTATAAAATCCCAGTCTGCCAAACGCTTGGCATCTCTGTTAGAACTTTTGCAATCTCGTCGCCAATTTGAAGCGGCTATAGAAGCTGTGGAACACTGGCTACAGGAAGCGGATGTTGCAACTTCTGCGGAAATTAGAGCTAGCAGCATGCCACTGCTTGAAGAGCAACTTGCGAAGGTTTCTGCACAGTGTTCATTTTACACATATTTTATTGTAAAAATTTTTTCCAATTTGTTCTTTTCTTTATCCAGGATCTTGATAATAAGGTGCAACTCAAGCTTAGATTCTTTGCAAAGAGTGAATTTCAATAACTCTGAAAGGGATGAGGGGATATTTAATGATACCAGTGAACTGTAATAAATTGTGTGTCAGAGGAGGAGGTGGGGGTGGGGAGGAGGAGGATTCAAAAAGCAAAAGTGCCTAGCTTTCCATCAGGAAATTATAACCAAAATACTCGTGGGAGTAACTCTCCTTTCTTGTTATTTCCTTTTCCCCAAACCTTATACTCACCCCCTTTCTGCTCCTCACTTCTTTACCTACTGGCCTTTTCATTACTGGCGTCTATATTGAAACCAGGTTAAAAACATATTTTTATAAACATCAGTCATTTTTGTTGCATTAAATTAACTTGATTTTTTTTCTGCCTCTGTGCTGAATGTAACTTTATTAAAAGCTGTCACATTTGTAATCTTTTTGTGAAAACATCATCTAGTTATTGGATACAGAATTGAAAACAGTAATTTGATTTGAATATTTACACTACATAATATTCAGAAACTTTTGAGCTCTCTTAACAGTGAGCTTCATGTTATTGCATTTATTTTTCCTTACATTACTACATCACAGTTTCTGTTTATGTAGTTTATAATTCTCTTTGTTTACAGTATGATCGTCTGAACCAAGAAGCACAGAAAATGAGAGAAGACATTGAAAAACTAATTGAGCAAGGAAAAGCAATTCTTCCTACTGTTAGTGATGCAGACAAGCTCACTCTATCTGAACAGTTGAACAATATAAAAGACAAACACGCTCGAATATTTGGTCTTATTGCTGATCGTTCAGATGCACTCAAGGCCCAGCTGGAGCAGTACAAGGAGGCAGCAGCCAAATTGGCAGAGAGTGTTAATTTTATGACACAAATCCAGCAAGACCTAAAAGAATTAAACAGACCCGTTGGTAGCAAAGTTGAAGATGTTAAGAGTATGCTGGCTTCTTATGAAGTAAGTATGAAAAGTTAGTATATCAGGGTGTATACGTGGACAAGGAAAAAATATTCCCTGATTTTTCCCAGATTTCCCAGTTGAAAATACACTTTCTCCTGTGTGAAAATACTCTTTTTCTGTGTTAAGTGATGGTATACTTTTCCTCGGCACTGTAAAACTTGTCAATCCTTTGAATGTTTATGATTTATACACCGACGTAGAATTTCCCAGCACTTTAGAAAACAAAACTCAGGGGGATAAAAAGTTTTGGAAAGATCTTTGATGTGCAGCAACATGTACACTGCATATTTTTTCGTGTTACGAAGATATAATTTCGAATTCCACAAAACATCTCGTGTTACTTTCCGAAGCATTGAAATCGAGATTGCGACATGCTTTTGTAAACCAGTCGCAGCTCATGTCATGTGATCTCGCCGGCTGATGGCAGCATAGGACATGTGATGTAGTCAGCCAATAGCAAGATCGCTCTTAAGTAGCGTGAACAAACAAATAAGAAAAGTTAATGGTTTAAATCAATACACATAGTGTTGCTACAAGAAAAGCAAAGCTTACACATATAATATTGGTCTCGAAGATTAATAAGCTGCAAGAGAAGATAAGCTTCCACATATAATGTTGATCTTTTTCACACATGTTACACTTTAGGGTACATCACACAAATGTGCCAATAAAATTTTTAATAACGAAGTAAATGTCTGATCTTCTGGGCTCGAAATTTTTCTAGATGGTCATTCTCAAAGAGTTGATTTTGATTTTCAAAAGAGTGTCAAATGCTCTGTGATTTAAGAAATTCATTGTACATTCTCGCACATAGTTCATCTTGCGTAAAAGGAAATTTACTTTGAAAGTAATGCTTTTCAAACCACCATTCACAATATTCCCCCATGACCTGTTAGAAATTGGTTCGTTACAGCAGTTTGCCAGAAAGCGCCAGATAACAGGCGTCACTGCCTTGTGCAGCTACTATGATGCAGGTAGCCCGTATGTTCATATGTGTAAAACATGTCATAAAAGAGTATCGGAATTTCGTGACCCATACTAAAATGCATAAGTTGCTTAAAGTGCACATTCGTATGTCCAGATTCAGATGTAAATTTTCTTGAGTACCAGTACTGTATTATCTCATGTTTGGTTCTTTATTATGGCATAATGCCATACTAGCTAGAAGATGGAAAGCATACACTTGAAATGCAGCAAACAGTTGAAACTAGCCAACAGTGTGAAATTCAACACTTCGTTTCAAATAATAAATTGACTGCCTCACTGGAAAAGATTAATAAAAGCCAAATCTCTTTAGCAAACTGACAAAAAAAAACTTCTTTGTTCTGCAAGGTGATTATTGCTTGACTGTCATAATGGTGGAAATAAAACCAGAAACTAATAACATATTTTACCCTTCTGTAATCATGCAAATGCATTTTAATTCATTTGATAGCTCCTGGCCACAGAAATGCGTTTTGTTTTCATTTAATGTGAGAGCAATAAATGAAGAGGAAACAGCAAAATCACTAAACGTAAACACAGGTCACATGGAGACTACCCACCTCTCCACTACAACTCAGACTGCTCTGTGCATCAGCCCCTGATCTATGATGTTTCTGAACCAGGGAAATATTAGTGGCGCCCAGCCACACATATGTAGCCAGAAGCAGGAGAAGGTATTACTCATACGTGACTCAACTGCGCATGCACAAGAGCCCACCGCAACTGCTCAAATGACTCTAATGTAAACAGCTGTCACATCATGCTCATCGGTGGCAATTTGTTGTTAGGAAGCACTGCATAGGCTTCCTAAAGCCTTTGACACGCTTTGCTGCTGGCAGATGCTTGTATGAGCACTGTGTTTTGTTGTTGTATATGGTGCATTTCCCTTGCGACTTAAGTTTTCTTTTCTTTTTTTTCTCTTGTCTCATGTTTTGTTGGTGCAGTATTATTCTGCAGAAGCTGCATACGGTAATATCCTTTGTTAGAGTATTGTTTCTTACCAGTCAAAATCACAAAAATTTATCTGAAAACTAAAAAAATGAAAAATTCCCGGAATTCTAAAAAATTCCTGGGTTTTTCCTGGTTTTCTCTCAGATGAAAATATTCCCGGGTTTTTCCCAGATCTTCCAGTTGACCCGAGTCGTATACACCCTGTATACACACAGCTTGAAGGAGAGGGTTAGGTTCAGTAATTCTAGAAAAGCAAAAACTGGTTCAGTAATTCTAGAAAAGCAAAAACTAACTGTCTTTTTTTTTTTCTTACAGGATATATTGGCAGAAGTAAAAGCCAATAAACAAAAGCTTGGTGATCTACAACTGGGCAGTATGGGTGACCTGCAAGGAATTTCCCAGCAACAGGATGATCTCATTGCAGCCATAGAATCACAGATTGCACGTCTGAGACAACTATTATTGTTACGTGAACAGTTCATTGCTTTAATAACAGAAATAATGACCTTCATAACAAAGTATACTGAAGTTGTGCGTGATATAGAGAAGGGTGGAGACACTGTACAAGAGAAGATCAAAAAATATGATGATGTAAGTGTAACACTTGTTCAAAATTTAGTGACTATCTGAATGGTAATTCCATGTTAACTTCATGGAAAATCCAGGATGGAATGTAACAATATTATGAGAAGATAAGTTGCTAATCACCATATAGTGGAAATGCTGAGTCACGGATAGGCACAACTCAAAGATTTTGGCCAATCGCCTTTGTCAACAACAGACACACATACACACATGCACACACACTCACGCAAATGCAACTTGCACACATGTGTGTAGTCTCAGACAACTGAAACCACACTGTGATTAGCCTATCTGCGACTCAGCATCTGCGCTATATGTTAATTTCATCTGTGTTAAGGAAATTAAGCATGTGTTAACCTAAATAAGGAGAACATACTCAAATCTGTGTCCCTTATTTATTATGAGCAACTTAATGCAGTTGGTGTATAGGTTTGAAATTTAAATGTTGCCAGATGACTTGTGCACTGTGAAAGGCTCATGCACTACTGTTTAAAAAGCCATTGATAATATTGAAATTGGTACTGGGGCCAAGTAGTAAATAAAGTGAAGGTGAAAGGCATTGCTTTCCACGCTGTACTTGATGGTCCTTGTGTTTCTTCAGGTGGTATTCTGAATTTTTCTCTTGTCGAACATGATAAATTTAGTGCAAGTCCAAGTCAGTTTTATGTAATGCCCATTCCTCAAGTAACATCTCCATTGGAGGAGTACTCTTGGGTTTGTCTTCTCCATCCACAAATTGTCTTTCTGGAAATAAAATGACCTTATGGCATTATTGGCCAGGATTTGTTCAGTCACCAGTGCAAGTCATCCTGTTTGACACTCCTTTGGCAACTTGCACTCCTTTGTGATGAAAGTGAGATGAAATCATGAGGACAACACACATACCCAGTCCTCAAGTGAAAAATATCTGTGTCCCAGCCACGAATTGAGACCTCGTGACCTAGAGGCAGTGACAGTAGCCACTAGACCATGAGCAGCTGTCTTTCTGGAGAAAGAGCCCATAATTTTACCCAATTCTGTCACCATTAACGTTCTCTAGAAATGACAACAAACATACAGCATGGAAGATATACATAACTGCTGACAGAATATATATAACTTAATATTATTTGTGGGTAGTGAAGGGTCATTGAGAATTGACTGCACTAAAATACCAAATTTTCTCAATTACAAGCCGTACAACTTTGCTACCTCTGTTTGCCGACAGGTGGCGATAACGGTAAATAGCGGTCGAAAGAAACAGATCACAGATGTCAGGCAGTTAGCTTGGACCAACATAACCTCATTCAAACATTAGTAGATTTGTGTCTGCATCATAAAGTTGTTCTTGATTGAAACTGTCAGTTTACGAGCCTAATTCTTGTCATTTGTGGGAGGTGTTACTGTTTTGTTTCAATATGAAGAAAACAGTGGCTGAATCTCATTGAATGCTCTCAAGTACGTTTGGAAAGTATGCTATTAGTGAAAGAACCTGTTGTGAATGGTTTCAACACTTCAAGAACAGTGATTTTAACATCGTAGACCGGCATAGTGGTGGAAGAGAGAATGTTTTTGATGACGCAGAATTGGAGACATTGCTGACGGAAGGAATTTCTGCATCGCATTGTGACTGGGGACGAAAAATGGGTTCATTATGATAACCCTAAATGCAAAAAATCATGGGGATATCCCGGCCATGCTTCCACGTCGCCGGCCAAACAAAATATTCACGGCTCCAAGATCATAAGATCATGCTCTGCATTTGGTGGGACCAGCACGGCGTCGTGTACTATGAGGTGTTAAAAACAAGTTTGAGCAGAGCATTAAAAGACAAATGGCCGCAGTACAGCGAGTGGCACAATAAAGAGATTTTTCAGCACTACAACGCTCGACCCCAAGTTGCAAAAGAGGTCAAAATGTACTTGGAAACATTAAAATGGGAATTCCTACCCCACATGCTGTGTTCTCCAGACATTGCTCCATCTGACTATCACCTGATTAGATCAATGGCGCATGACCTGGCTGATCAACACTTCTGATCTCATGAAGAAGTTACTTCTGTAAAATACCTGGCAGTATGCATGCGGAACGATTTGAAGTGGAATGATCATATAAAATTAATTGTTGGTAAGGCGGGTACCAGGTTGAGATTCATTGGGAGAGTCCTTAGAAAATGTAGTCCATCAACAAAGGAGGTGGCTTACAAAACACTCGTTCGACCTATACTTGAGTATTGCTCATCAGTGTGGGATCCATACCAGATCGGGCTGACGGAGGAGATAGAGTAGATCCAAAGAAGAGCGGCGCGTTTCGTCACAGGGTTATTTGGTAAGCATGATAGCATTACGGAGATGTTTAGCAAACTCAAGTGGCAGAATCTGCAAGAGAGGCGCTCTGCATCGAAGTGTAGCTTGCTGTCCAAGTTTCGAGAGGGCATGTTTCTGGATGAGGTATCGAATATATTGCTTCCCCCTACTTATACCTCCCGAGGAGATCACGAATGTAAAATTAGAGAGATTTGAGTGTGCACGGAGGCTTTCCGGCAGTTGTTCTTCCCGCGAACCATACGCAACTGGAACAGGAAAGGGAGGTAATGACAGCGGCATGTAAAGTGCCCTCCACCACACACCGTTGGGTGGCTTGCGGAGTATAAATGTAGATGTAGATGTAGATGTAGCTGTAGATTGGATTGATTTGTGGATCACTTCAAAAGATGAACAATTTTTTCGACACAGGATTCGTACACTGCCTGAAAGATGGGAGAGAGTAGTTGCCAGCGATGGAAAATACTTTGAATGATACATGGTAACCAATTTGTTTCATTAAAACTTCAAATGTTGGGGAAGAAACGGCGGAAGCAAAGTTGTACACCTTGTATAAGATGAGGTTTTTCCCCAAATTCATCATTCGAAAATTATGGGGTCATCTTATATTTGCACATTAACTATTGTTGCTGAGGCCAACTGTTTTATGCTGCTTAATAGATTGATATAGATGCTGTCTTACATTTACTGGCAAAGCTTGGGCTGCTGAGGTCATGTGCAGATTTATTTTGAAGAAATCAGAAGGATAGGTAGTGCAAACAATACTCGCACTTGAACAGGTTAGATATTTCATGATGTGGCAAAGGACTGAATACAGCATCAACCTTGCTTGAATGTTCACGTGAAATATGACTCAGAAGGCATCAGTGCAAGGGGTACATGAGGAACTATGAACGAGCCACCACATCACTCTATTGCCCTGGTTATAATTTGATAATTTTGTGAGATATAGGACGACACAAAATTTAATGCTATTATCTTAGAAACTCTTATATTTGAACAGATTTGCAATAAAAGTTCTCATTTATGTATGGATACCTTACACAAACATTCATGGTGCTTGGAAGGTGAAAATGTTGCCCTTCAAAAACCGTTACTTGATTCTGAAAGTAAGTCAGTATTTCATTTGATTATGAGATACTGTAATGATTTACCAAGTGGGTTGCAAATGAGAAATTTAGTCGCTGTTCACTTGTTAGAATACTGGGTAAAAACATCATCATCTTTTAATCAGCTCTAGAACACAATGGTGAATTCAGGGTAAAAAAAAGAAAATAAATAATGTTAGACTAGCTACAATCGTTACCACGGAAATAAATTACAAGGGCTAGACCCATCATGGAGATAGTACCAACGGCATTAGATCATGGGACGAGCAAAAGTTTGAGAAAATTACTGACTTGCGATTGTTATCTTTTATTTTTATATTACTTGATGTTGTTACATATGGGCTGCACTCTTGAAGATATTGCAGTCCATGTTTCACAGTTGCTCAGCACAGCATTACGGACGGGTTGGAGGGTGAACAGCTTGGCTGAGAACTAGGATGGGTGCAGGGAGGGGGGTAGTCAAGAAGCAGCAAATTACATCATGCTGCCAACCATGGGAACATATACCACTGCAGTTTGTGTGATTCCATTTGGACTTACTTTAAAATTGGACAAGTACAGAACAGTGGCATACATTTCTGTAGGAGATGGTAAAACTGTAGATAGGGACCAGTGGCCTGTTGAAGTATTCCCTGCAACAGTGTTGTCGACACACACCATGAGGTATAAGGGGAACGGAAGTGGGGTGTCAACTGCTGGTTCCATGCAGCCAATGAAAAGTTGTGGGCAGACTACATGTGTGGAAGCAACAAACATTGTAACATTCTCACCTCAGTATAGAAGTGAATTCCGAAATGTATTCAGCAAAAACCAGCTGCATTCTCAGGTTCCATCACGACCATAACCTCAGGTATTGCGAAATATTAGGAAGAAACAGTGAAATGTGTGTGACAATGAAGATATAAATTTCACGATTGTGCTGTTAAGATGATGATGATGATTAAAAATATTGATACCACACACAACAGGCTTAGTAAGCAAAAATGGCAGAAGATAAAAATTAATGTAACCATTTCTTATTATTTTATTTCTTCTTGTATTATCAAAATATAGACAGTAAATGGCTCAAGTTTAAAATAGGTACAATGCTAACATTAGAGACAAACTTGATGTCAGTAAAACAGTTTCACAGTTTGTAATTCTGATTAGTCAGAATACATTAAAAATAATTTTTTCTCAATGAGACTCAAAAAAGAGGTTTTTTCTTATACTCAAGATCATCTTATACTCAGATAAATACAGTAATACTCAAAACTTTGATGAGGAGTGTGACAGAATGTAACATGCTGTAGCGAAAAATGCTCAACAGACCTTTATAGTGTAAGGACACTGTAGTAAGGACACCACATACCACTTCTGTGTAAATGCTGTTGTAGAGGTTCTTGTATCGTCTTTATTCTTATGGAGCTCACGGTTTTTTTTCGTGGCACAGTAGATTTTATACAAAGATCTTTGCAACAAAATATACTGAAATTGTGCATTATCCAGTTTGTGGAGACAGCATACTGGATAAGATAAAATATATGATGTGTTATATGCTTTCCAAAGATTAGCAACTTTTTACTTTCTTTCTTCAGGTGACATGGGAGATAATGTAAGTTGCTCTTGAACTGTTGTTTTACACACTACCTCTTTCTGTCCCTTCACTTTCAGTAATAACACTATGTAAATTTTAAGGTCCAGTGCATGACCAGTCAAATGACAACACTAATTTTATATGTATTTCACTTCTGGTTTTTTTGAAACATCATCAGTCAATGTTTTTCCTAAACTGCACTTTCCACCTTTTACCTTGTAACAACTTTAAAATTTCCTTAGCCATACTCTACAAGCCACTGATATACATACTTTGTATTTACTGGTACTCATGTATTTAGGCCATGATAGACGTCTTACATACAATGGTACAAGTATTCTTTGAAGACTAAATTTGTATGATACAATGTTACCAAAAGACTGTGCAAAATGTGCATTGGGTCAGCACTTGATGCACATTCATTTTACTTTAACTGAGTGGGCTTCTTATGGGCCAGGGCCAAATTGATGCAGTCATGTTTCATCAGTTATGGTATCATGTACTTCATGTGACTGCCTCGAAGTGAATCTTTGTAGTGTTTGCTAGCAGTATTCTCTCTGCCCATACTGTGTAACATGCAGCACTCTAGCTTGAGAGACACAAAGATAAGCCAGACCCAGATTGAATCCACACAGCAGATTAATGACCATGTTTGGGTGACACATTTCACAGACAGGAGGGACAAACCACTTCCCTCATTTAGGTACCCCCCAACTGTAGTGACCAAAAGTGCATGCGGGTTGCCAAATCTTGAATATGGCAGACCCTGTACTAGAGAGGACTAACACTAAGAAAAAGAAAGAAGCAAACAGAACTCTACGCACAAAGCTTTTTGCTCAGGGGTGTAGAGGGTGCAGTATTTAACATAGCAGAGCTTTTTGATCTGAAGACTCTCACTAAGGATCAAATATATCTAATGTCCATCCAAATCCAAGAAAACACTCAGTTGATAAGTACAGTGGAGATTTCCCATAACTCTAAACTCATTTTCTTCTGTTGTGATCATGAGAATTTCTCTCATGTGCAAATTAGTAGAACTAGTGCTTTGTAAACAAAGATTTTGTAAAAGTGTACTATAAACATTCCAGACATGGATTTGCAATTATTCCTTCCTTAAAATCATAAAAAAAATCATATGCCCCATTTCAGCTCCATTGATACTGTTCTCTGACAACAGATGTAAGATAAAAGCAAGCTGCAACTTGAGCGACATACTGAGTGAGGTTGTACAGTGGCTAACACATTGGACACGCATTCGGAAGGATGACAGTTCAAATCCCCATCCAGCAATCAACAAGACATTAAAAGCTAATATTCCTTCCTTCCTTGCATGGCATAATAACAGAGAGTCTATTACTGACTGCCTTGTGTCAGAATGAAACAATACATAGTAACCCACAAAGTTTTGAAACTTTCAGGTCGACCATCCTAAAATGAATGTTTGAGGAGGGGGAGTAAGTTGTTATGTTTAATTTCAGGTGATAGTCAAGATCCAGGAGTGTGAAGCAATGCTAGCATCAGCTACAGACAAGGGTCAGCAGATTGCTGCTGAGGGGACTGCAGCTGACCGGAATGCAGTGACAGAACAGTTGCAGTCTCTGAAGCAGCAGCTGACAGCCTTAAGACGAGCTGTAGAAAAGCAGCGGGAGGCTCACGAGGCAGCAGCAGCTGAACACCGTAAACTAGCAACCGAGCTGGAAGAGATTCTTGATTGGTTACACTCTCATGAGGCAGAGGTGCGTTCTCGCCCCCTGCTGGAACGATCTGTTGAGAGTGTGGATGCCCGTATTGCTGAGCACAAGGCCCTCGCTACCGAGGTTAACAAGTATGTACACTTTATGTCACATTATCATTCTAATATAATTGTTAAATTGTGTACCAAAAGCACACAATCAAATAAATGAAATTCTGATGAAGCAGAAGGTCTAAAAAGAAGGGAAGGTTCTGAGGAAATACAAGTAAAGTCCTTACATGAATGGATATAGGCAACAACTCTTAAGTAATATGGGTAGAAGTGATTTCACTGTTTGATTTGTAGATTGTAAGTGTAACATTACAGTAGTTGAATATCAACTTCACAGGCAGTTAAGTCACCTCTTTAATGATTATGCAAGCTCTTTTTTTCTGTCATGAGAGTGTTGTAGACTGACTTGTTTGAATTACTTTTTAAACTTGGACCTGCCATGTGATAACAAGTGTGGGAAATACTGATAGTACACACAGGGGCCAGAGATACATACATTCAATAAACAAGAAGAAATGGTTATAAAATACAGACTCTTCAGTGATTAAGTAGAAAAGTCACCCAGAACCCCAACCATGGGAGACACAGTAGGACAGAATAAGATATAAATAATGAAATGTCATCAGAGAGGAACAGGCTCCACTGTTTTGTCACAAAAATATAAAGCAGGTGCTTTGTGAAATGTTCTCTTTATAATGTTTTTTTTCTGCATCAACATCTACATGATTAATCTGAAAACAATCAATTATTGATAAAATTATTCAATTGGATAGATAAAAAAAATCTACTCACAAAGCGGCAGCAGAACACACACGTAAGACTGTTGTGATTGGCAAGCTTTCAGAGTCAGTGGCTCCTTCTTCAGGCAGAAGGGTTGAAGGGGAAGGAAGAAGAGTGAAGGAAAAGGATTGGAGAGGTCTAGGAAAAGGGGTAGATTTTTGGAAAGTCACCCGGAACCGCAGGTCAGGGGAAATTTTCCGTACAGGATGAGAAGGAAAGTTATTAATATGCAACATGAATAGCAAGGGTCCCAACACACTTCCCGTGGGCACACCTGAAGTTACTTCTACATCTGATGATGACTCTCCATTCAAGATAATATGCTTTGTCCTCCCTATCAAAAAGTCCTCAACCCAGTCACAAGTTTCACTTGATACTCCATATGACAGAACTTTTGACAATAAGCATGGGTTTGGTACTGATTCAAAAGCATTTTGGAAGTCAAGAAACACAGCATCTACCTGGTATCTTGATCCAAAGCTTTCAGTATGTCATGTGAGAAAAGTGCAAGTTGGGTTTCAAATAATTAATGTTTTCGGAATCCATGCTGGTTGGCTTTCAGGAGGTCATTATGTTTGAGCTCAGAATATGTTCTAAGATTCTACAACAAATTGATGTCACAGATATTGGACAGTAGTTTTGCGGATCACTTCTACTACCCTTCTCATAGACGGGTGTGACCTGTGCCTTTTTCTAAGAACTGGGCATGGTTTTTTTGTTTGAGGGATCTACGATAGAATATACTTAGAAGAGGCACTAACTCGGGGGCAAATTCAGTGTAGGATTCCATTGGGACCTTGAGCTTTGTTCATTTTTAATGATTTCAGCTATTTCTCAATGCCAATGACACAACTACTTGATGCGCATTTTCAACTTCTCATGGTGTAATGAATAGTCCATTAAATTTCGGGCATGCAGCCGCTCAAATAAAATTTCCTCCACTGATATTTTGGCCGCGTATCGTCCGGCCATCCACAGAGTGAGTCACAAGACTGACAACAAGATGCCAAGCGCAGCCTTACGTGCACCACCGCAGCAGCACTGCGCGTACGGGTCACAGATGCTGGTCGGCAACAAAGAAATACGCTTACACATGCGCCGCCTGTGGTGAAGGCTTACAGACATTTGATTCACTTATCAGTGTATGATCGTTGGCAGTGACACCATGACAACTTCTCCGCAGTTTAATTACCCCAAGAGCTAGATTCCACACTTTGTCCAAATTAAAAACATTATCTCTGTTTATTAAATTATTAGCTAATCTAATCTCTATGGCTCCCTTGAAGACAGATTCCCAAAAGGGACAGGTGGATGTTAAAATCTTTACATGACCTGTATGACCTGTATCAATACAATGTTCGGCCACAGCTGACTTGTCTGGCTGTAATAAGCGTGTGTATCTTCGATGCTCCACACATCTCTCATGAATGGTGCATGTTGTTTGACCTATGTACGACTTCTCACAGTTTCCACAAGGAATCTGATACACACCACCCGCTTTACGAAGCTGTAAATCGTCCTTCACAGAGCCGAGTACAGCTGCAATCTTTGTGAGCAGGCTGGAAGATCACCTTAACACAGTGTTTCTCAAGAATATGGCCTATCTTCAAGGAAAGACCACCCACATAGGGCAAAAATGCACTAGATCTGAAGGAATTATTATTTTCTTCCCCATCACATACCCGCATTTTAGGTTTTGCATTGAATGCTCTCATTCACTAGGGATTGGACACTAAATTTGGTGCCACTAACAGCATTTACATATGACCAGAATTTCTCTGTACTTTGTGAAAAGTCATTTGACAATATTCTGCTACAGTAGTCATTTAAGGCATCACGCATTGCTCTCGTGACGGCCAAAAATGTTTTATTCAGCATCTCTCTGGCTATAACCCTATGCTTTGTTTTACAACTGTTTCTTTAGAAGTTTCTTTACAGTGGCCATATACCATGGAGGCTCCCTCCCATTATGAACTGTTCTACTGGATACATATCTATCCAGTGCTTACTAAACTATCTTTTGAACTTAAGCCAGAGTTCCTTTATGTGCTCCTGGCCTGTGCTAAAAGTTTCAAGTTTCAAGTTTCAAGTTTCAAGATATAACACTACTGATTTTTTATCTAGTTTACAGAACATGTGTGTCTTTCTGCTTGTTTTAATAGTTCTTTGTATTTTGGTAATCATTGTTGCCACAATCGTGCCATGGTCACAGATATACCAGTTTTGATGTGGACATATTCAAAGACAGCAGGTCTGTTTGTGTCCAGTAGATCTAATATATTTCCATCATGAGTGGGGTTCCTAACTATGTACGATGCATATATGATGAAAATTGAGGTGCAATTATTTGAGAAGGAAACTATTAATGAACAAAGACCCCCCACTGCAAAACCTATGGCACTGTAAACATACTCATACGTTTTTAGCAAGCCATTGTGAAGTTCGTTTTCCAAATAAGTGTAGCAGTTTTAATTTTGAAGGTAGCTTTATAGATCTTCTGCAGAATCTGACACCAGTAGTTAGTAAACTAGCCACAGTATGTAAATTTGCTTTAGTTTCTGAAATTTTTCTTTTTTCTTACAGAGTTTCTAGTTGAATTTTATAATTAATTACAACAAACATTGTTATATTGTATTGTTTATATGCTATCTTTATTTAGGTATCTGGATAGAGTGCGAGCTTTGCAGCAGAGCTTACGTCATGATGATGGAATGCCATCTTCACTAGTAGAGCAGCTGTCCGAAGCTAGCTCACTGCTGAATACACTGCCAGCAGAAATAGAAGACCGTGGACGATACCTTGACACAAATAGACAGCTACGAGCAGATTATGCAGCCCTTAGGGGCAAGCTGGAAGCTTGGGTGCGAGATGCTGAAGTCAGGCTTGGGCCTCCAAATCGTGGAATTGATTTTGAAAATGTGGTACGAGATCTTGAGGAACATCGTGCTTTCTTCAGTGGTTCTGGTGAAGCTGCAGTGCGAGAACTAGTGTCCCAAAATGTAAGTAATCTTTCTAGAAGAAAGATCTATACGTAATAAACCTGAATGTTTTTTAAGTGCACTGATATTACAAATCAGTCTTGAGTGATAGAGAACATAAGCAGATGGTTAAATATAGAAATGTAAAGTAAAGCTATAACAAAATTATAAAACTTAAAAGGTTGGGCAGATCGGCATAATTATGAAGGCCAAAAATTTACTGTGAGAGTAAAAATACTGGAACACGTGTATTTATGTGTTTATACTTCAGCTGGAAAAATTGCTGTAGCTCAAAAACTAGCAGAGTCTCTGTGCTATTGTGTGTCTATCTGCTGCACATGAATTAGCTGCACATCAATTAGCCACCTGTGTTTGCCTTTCCTCAATTTCATGTGTTGTTTACATCATGGAATTTCCATTACCATACTACCTCTTCAGAAAGTAGTTATTTCTGTATATATAAAATAAAAAACATGCCAAGAACAACTGAAAGTGATTATCGTACAACTTAAGATCATTTAGAAATTTTGGAACTAGTCACAACTGCTTTTGATAAACTTTATTTTTTGACCAGGGATCAACAATAAACAACTACAATTCATATTTACATTGCTCTTTTGTGGGATTTTGAATATATTTAATAGTCACAGCATGCATTTTGAAAGCACTTTTGTGTAACAAATTAATCCATACAGAACTGTGTCCTTCCATCCAATATATCAAACTTTATACATTTCTCAATGAATTGTACTTATTTTTCACATTGTCCCATACTGGTATTGCAATATGTGCCACAGTTGCACCATTTGCTTGAGATCTTGTGGTACAAAGAAAACATGCATGAAAGATGTGTTTAATATGAATGCAGTTTCCCTGTGACGTTTTGATTGCAAATACATACACACAGAACGCATTTGTTAATGGCTGCATTAATATCAAATCAGTGAGCATAAAAGGCCTCCATTCTACATTACGTATCTATCTTATCCATGAATAACATCCAGCGAAAAGCAACATCTTTAACTTCTATTTAAATTAATAATATGCTTTTGGCAGCGTAGTCTAATATATATTCTAGTATGTGTTTATGTAACAAGCGATCACACAACAGTCATTAAAACACTAGATATTATAAAGTCAAGTTTAATGAATGAATAACACATAATATATTTTTAAGGATATCTGGAGTCAAATACTAACAACTTGAAACACCAATATTAATTGGAAGCTGCTGAAAGACACAAACAGACACTGAGTTCCGGGCTTGGAAACTTTTATATTCTAAGCATCATTATTTGTGGGAAACAAATCCAAAGTAACAGTGAACTAACAGCCAATTCTGAAATTCTTTATTACTGATAATTTATATACCAGATTATATGCATTTGCATGTTGGATATTTGGCTCCTTTTCGCTGATTATTGCCTATTTTAACTAAAAACTAGTGATGATGCATATTTTTGCTATATGTTTACAATATTTTAAAAATTTAGACAGGTGGTCTCTAGCGTAATCTAGTTTTGATGTCTCTCAGATCAACCACAACCTAGAACTGATTGCAATCTCTAACCGAGAGGCCACTGCCTAGCGAATTAATTACAGAAGAGGAACAGGAAGAGGCAGGCAGAGTCAATGCTCCTACACCCTTGCCCCTATTTAATGCCCTCCGCTGTCAAACCGTATGCGTCGGCAACAATTGAATTAAACTACATGACCTTTTTGTCGCATGTCCATTGCTTCAGTTAGCTTTCTGTTTACTTGTACACAGTTGAACATGTTTACGACTTGTAGTGTGTAACGTGTTGTGTGCCATGCCGCCCAAAAAAAAGAAACAATTTCTTGGATAGCTGACCATCCTGGAACATTTATGTACGACGGAATCATTTTATATTGTTGAGTTCATGAGAAAAATGTTTCGTGCTAAAAAAAGCTTCAAATAGACCAACTTGTGAAGACAAGTCTTCGTATCACAGCAATGCAGAAGAAAGGACCATGACAACAACTTCTGACAACAGCAAGTTGCAGAAGCAGGGATTTGTCCAAAGGTAACCAAAAGAGTCAGTTTAACGTGGATCTACGTGTAGCATTCATTGCAAGAAATATTCCTCTTCACAAATTTACAAACCCTATCCTCAAAGGCTTCCTGCGCAAATATTGCTTAAATCAAAATATACCAGATGAATCAACATTGCATAAAAATTACATACCGACAATTTACGTGAATGTTCTGGAAGAAATACGAAATGAACTCAAGGACAGCATTATCTGGATTTCAGTTGATGAAACTACAGACACTTGGGGCCGTTACAGTGCAAATTTTAATTGTTGGTGCTTTAAAAGAAGAGCCTTCTCCTTCCTATCTAGCAACCTGCAAAGAACTTGAAAAAGTAACTCTTCTACGATCGCCAGATTTGTGAATGAAGGTATTAGAAAAATATTTGCAGAATCTTCTGCAGATGAAAGGGTGTTTGTGTTTATTTCAGATGCTGTTGTTCCCTATATGATCAAAGCAGGAAAAGTCCTCTGAGTATTGTCTCCCAATTTGATTTATGTGACGTGCTTTGCTCATGGAGTATGTCACCTTGCTGAAGAAAACATTCCACATTTTTTAATGTAAAGAAACTGATTTCATCCACAAAGAAATTGTTTCCAAAGGATCCTGCTTGCATTAGGACCTACAGAGAAAAACTACCAAATGTGCCTTTACCTCCCGAACCAAGTGTAACTCATTGGGGTACGTGAGTTGAAGCTGTGTTGTTTTACAATGATAATTTTGAGGCCATTAGAGAGGTAGAAACGACTTCGACAGTGCAGAGGCTTTGGCAATGCAAGGAAGCTTGTAATGATTCCGGTATTAAAAAAGACTGCTGTGAATTGCACTCGTTTTTCCCATATACCTGGAAGTATTAAAAAGCTTGAAACTCAAGGTTTGGCACTGATTGAATGTTCAGTTAATGAATAAAATTGTTCTAGTGAACTCCCCATTGCTGGAGGTATTCCCAAGAAAACTTAAAGAGAAGTTTGAAAACATTTTAAACAGTAACCCAGACTTTCAACCCTTGTGCCAAATTGATAGTTTATTAAAGGGACAGAAACAATAAGTGGCAACATGGCACCCAAATTCAAATACTGCCCAGTTACCTCAGTTGATGTAGAACTGTCCTTTTCCACTTATAAAATGTTTTGGGTGATCGAAGATATGATCTTACTACCGAACATTTGGAACAGTACCTGGTCGTTAACACTGTTCAAAAAAAAATTCATGATTGTATGTTGTTTTTTAAATAAAGTATTACTCTGCGTGTGATATCTCTTGAAGATGGTCCCCATCAATTGTTTCTCTGCAACTCACTTGCATCGCATCTGCTTCGTACAGACAATAATAGCAAGGAAGGAACAATTCTTGGATCACAGTATCTCTCTCCATTTTGCAAATCTTTAGAAATAATCCCGGAAAGGCCCCCTTCCTTACCTCTACCAGAAAATATTCAGAAAGTGATATCAGTGTTCCAAATGTACAAATTTTTTGTGTGGCCGGCACTCGTCCTCATAATTCATATGCGCAGGTTCGACTTTGAGATATAATGCATGCAGTATCTACCATTTTTTTTATTATTTGATGTTGCATATTTCGATACTTTTCAAGTGTTTTAAAGCATTTTTCATGCATATTTTAAGGTTTTTATGATGCATATAATATGGCCTCTACTGATAATTAATAGCCAGTAGGCAGTAGACTAAAGATAAAAAATCTGGAGAAACTCTGGTAGAACAAAAAACCTAAGTAAAAAAGCATGTGGAAAGGCTGTCTCTCTCTCTCTCTCTCTCTCTCTCTCTCTCTCTCTCTCTCTCTCTGTGTGTGTGTGTGTGTGTGTGTGTGTGTGTGTGTGTGTGTGTGTGTGTAAACAATATAGGAAACCTGTTGCCAGTTTCCAGCCATATCAGAATGGATCAGTACAGTTCCTGTTCAGTTTTCAAGGGAAACTTTACCATTCCTCCTGCAAAATAGTGGCAAGTTCAGGTAATAATGATGGAATTAGAATTATATTCATACCTTCAGCTGCTAACAGGCGTTGATATATATCAACGAGGACAGGTGAAAATGTGTGCCCCGACCATATAAGTAAATAATGATGGCGGTGGAGAATGATCACGCACCTTTCTCTCCAAAGCACACCACGAGGACTCAATTACATTGAGATCTTGTGACTGTGGTGATCAGGAGAGATGTGGCAGTTCATCCTAGAGCTCACAAAATTAGTTCTGGACAATGTGAGCTGTGTGGACAGGGGCCGTGTTGTCTTGGACCACAGCATCACCATTGGGAGAATAGATAAGAGAGTATATGGCTGCCAAGATCACCAATGAATCCCCATGATGTTTTACTTTCAGGATGTGAACTCAACCAGACTTTGGAAGCAGTGGAAAACAAGATTCATGCAACCAAAATACTTTCTTCCAGTGCTCCATCATCAAGGTTTCTTTGGTTTGCCACCACATTTTCCTGCTAAGGGCATTTGTATCACTAATGAGTAATTTTGGTATTCCAGCTTATGGAACTCCCTATGTGTTGTTTTGGTACACACAGGGTTTTCGGCTGCATCATTCAGTTCTTCAGTCTGATGTCATCCTCTTATTTTTTTGTCACAATCCTCTTCAATGACCATCTGTCATGATCACTCAACAAATTTCCTTGGTCCATGTTGTGACTTAGCAGATCATGTTTTACCACATTCTCTGTAAGCGGCTTGAATCTTTGATATATTGGCACCTCTTGAAACTTCAAAAACCAGCTCCCTTGGTTATGGAAGTATCCACCATATGAGCACCAACAATTTTCCCACATTCAGATTCATTTAGCTCCAACATAATGCACTCATAACTACACAGAACACTGTTCTGATCACAACTGACACTTGCAACGTATTGAGGGCATTTCACAGGTGCCGTTCATGGCCAAATACAACAGCACAACCTGCAAGCTTGGCTAGCATCTGCATTTACATTCAAGCATGCATTTGTTGTGGTGTTTCCGTATTTTGGTCGAACTCATCTCTTGTCAGCCAGTGTTTGTGAATGTGTCTTTTAGCTATTCCCCATTTCTTTGTGCAGCAAAAGTTTCCAGTTGTAATTTTGAGCTGTTTTACAGACAGTTTATACAGATATGATAATTGGATTTCTTCAAAACGTATGAAAAGTTTAAGAAATTTAAAATCATATTTTTTGATCAAACAGCTTCAGCAGGCTGCTGATCGTATCTGGCCATCACTTACTGGTTCAGAGCAGGAGGAGATAGGAAGAGAGCAGCAGCAGCACCTACAACTCCTCAAGAACACCTTAAATTCAGCCCGATCTCGTAGTGCAAGACTGGAACAAGGTGTGGAAGTCTGGAGAGACTACTGCACTGCCCTCGACAAGGTATTTTTGAAACTTTTAAACACAGTTTGTATCATTCATTACATTTTAAAATCCAGATATGCTGATTTTTGTCAAACTCTATTTAAATTTTGTTAACTTAGGTTCGAGCTGCACTTTCAAGGGCTGAGTTCTCTGATGAACCTGTTACTACACTAGCTGGCCTTCAGTTCAACATACAGAAGTTGGAACATGCTCTCTCTGATGCAAGGACTCAACAATCAGAAATTGACCTTCTCAATGAACGAGCAGCAGAAATTGAACAGCAAGCAGACAATGCAAGTAAAGAACGCATAGAGAAGGAAGTTGCAGAGTTCAATTCAAAATGGTCTGCACTCATTGCTGGTCTTGAGAACAGGCAAGACACGCTCATCAAACTTGGTCAGCATTGGGAGGTAAGAGCTCAGTTTTGGACCTGCTACTGAAAAATATATTCATAACTGCAGTGTTATGTTCATTTACTATTTCACCTACATTTAGTTCCAAAAGCATGAAAAATATATTCACAATACCTAATAACCCAAGCACAATTGTCAGTGTCTTTACTTTCTCTTTTATAATTGTTTACATACACCAGGTCAGTGAGTCATTACCTACCCAAAATAAATGTTTTGTTATCATTTAATATTGATTGTGAGAACTTGTGTATTATTTCCATTCCAGACAATTACTCATTTGTGTCCTGTGTTTTGTTCTGTATATGTTTTCATACAAAATACTTTTTATCTACAGGAATTTGAAGCTAAATGGCAGGCATTTGAGTCTTTACTCAATGCCAATGAAGAAAAGGCTCGACACATTGATACAACTGTCAGATCTAAATCTCAGATAGTTGACACTAAACAAACAATTGAAGTAAGTTTATTAATTACTGAATGTATATACATTTGTAATTTTGTATCCATAATGATGTAAGATTCTACAAAAGTATTTTTATTTTAGGATTTACTGAGAGAAGTGGAAGGACAGAAAAGTTTGCATGGAGAAGTTCTTTTCCTATCAGGAACTGTACTAACATATTTAAATGCATTTTCTGAAGCATCAGCCTCTGCTCTTAAAGCTAAGCTTGACAAGATGACTGATGGGTACAAAAGGTGAGTCCATGTTTTTTTTTTTATTTTGTTATTTGCCATGTGTTATAACAATGTTTGCTCAGAATCAGTGCTAGGAAAGATGCAGAATATAGCCTTGGTTCTGATAAAATAACAAAGAGTTCTATTTTCCCCTTGCTGGAACATCAACAAACTCTAGAATAATTAAATGTGTAATACACAAAACTGTCAGTGTGTTCTTAGGAACAAGGGTTAAATGCAGAAATATGTTGAGGCAAACAACAAGTTCATGTATAATATAATTATGACAATATGATGATAAAAATCATGATTTGATGGAGTGATGTTTTCTCTGAATTATTTTCTTTGATTTTCAAACAGATTTGACTGTCTTGAGTGATTGCACATGAGACTCTGTACCTCCCTTGTCTTTTTGCACCTCATTGATGTGGTGAAATGAATTGTTCTGTAGATAATAGTCATTCAGGGTATCAAATCAAAGACATTACAAAAGAAAACATCTGTTATTTTCAGAAAATTGCAAATGCTATTACATTAAAAAATCTTAATATCAGGAAGGTTAGCAGTCAGATGACTCCACACAGTCTGTTTGGTGAATAGAACAACCAGCTCTGTTAGCAACATCTCGACAGGTTAAATTTCTACACCTCAAAATTTCCAGTATCAGAAGTATTGATGTAACATGAGTGTACCAATTTGACCTATAGATGAAGTGAGAAATATGTGTTTGCATCTTCAATGACAAGTGTTTCTGACAGAAGGGTAGAGGGTGAAGAATATGCCAAAAAAATGCGGTACAGTGTGTTATATGTGAAAAATCCACAACAGTCATAGCTGAAGAAAGTAGGACAGTTTGTAGATTAGTGTAGTGGACTTCATTAATTCATTCAGACATTATATTCCAAAAATCTCTTCAAGAGAGCAGCCTTCTGGAAAATAGAACAATTCAAACATACATTGTCATAAGCAGCCACTGCAGTTTAGTTCTGTATAGTATACTAACAGCCATTTGCCGCTAATGCTAATCTATTCGTGTTACGGAAATTAATTATGAATTACTGCTTTATTATGTATCTTACAGAAAAATAGTTACTTTGAACAAAACCACTGACTTTTCCTCCAACAGTACTCTGGTGCTCTTTTTCTGTAATACAATAAGCCCTCATGAATGCAAATCCCAAAGGACTAAACAATCAGGAGTTCAGGTAAAAAAAATATTGTGTGAACCAGGGATTCAAAATTCTGTTATTGGAATAGTTTTTTTCTATGTGTTAACCATGTACCCTATATAGGTATTCTAGCATATTACATATATAATCATAGAAAACACTACAGTAACTTCTACTCTCTTATTTCGGGACATTAAAAGGAAGGCATACAATGTGAAAAGGAGGGGAAGAATGAAGATCCTGCCACAGTGAGGTCTAATTAAGGATGGGGAAGGAAATCAACTGTGTCTTTTCAGAGGAAACATCATGGCATTTGCCTAAAGCAATTAACGGAAATGACAGAAAATCTAAATCTGAATGACTGGTCAGAGATTTGAACCATTGTCCTCTCAAATGTGAGTGCAGTGTGCTGACCACTGCACCATCTCACTCAGTCTGGTGAAAAAGTCCTGTATACTGCACTGTCAAAGACAGGAATGAAAATACTTGTCAACTTCAGGGCCAAGTGTACTCATTGACTCTGTAAAACCAGCATCGTTTTGGATGTTGCAGCAAAATGTTCTAAAGTGTTCAAGGCATGTAACACTTCCTGGCATGTAGGCAGAATGATATTGCCATCTTCACTTTCTCCTGGTGGCATTTCTTGCATTTCAGACACAGTGGTTTGTACATCAGATTCCACTGGAGCACATGCACCGACATCATCATATGTGTTACCAAACTCCTCAAAACTAATTCCAGGGTTCAAAATGTGTTGTAGAATATTACATTCATCAGGTGAAGTGGCATCACTGTCACCAACTAACTCATCAACAGGATTACCATCTATAGACTTTGCTAAAACAATTCTATAACTGTTGTGATGACATGGATTTACAGGATGCAACAATAGCTTTTATAGGGTGATTCGCACTCCTTTCCAGCAATGTGAACTGCTGTTGTCACAAGTCATTTTCAATAAGACAGAATAATGCCTTGATACAAAGGCTGAAGATGACTTCTTGTATTTGGTGGGTGGGTGGGTGGATTGGGGGGGGGGGGGGGGGGGAGTGAACCTTTACATTGCTTACGTTAAGATCATGTATGTTATGATATGTGCATCTGTCCAGTGTCAGAAGAACTTACTTGTTCTGAGCCACCATTTTACTGTTAAAATGAAGAAACCATTTACAAACTGATGAGCTGTCGATCCAAGCTTTCTTATGGTGAGAGTAGATGTAAGGTAAAGTATTAACGTTTATGTTCTTAAAACAACATGGTTTCTCTGACTTCCTAATCACCGAAGGATGGTGTTTTCCACTGCTGTCTGAATTACATGCCAGTACAACAGCTAAACAGTGTTTGCCGTGTGCTCCACCATGGGACTTGTCGCTCTTTATTTCAGTGATATGATTTGGGAAGAGTTGTAAAAAGGTCCATTTCTGTCCATATTGTAGATATCACCCAAGGCATATTCTTCTCAATTCGTGCATTTAACTTTTTGCACATTCTGCAGCTTTATTTGCTTCACCACAAATCACTAATGATGAAACTGAGTGTGTGGTTTGGAACTGGTACAGCTAACCAGCAGAACAACTTAAATCCTGAATGTCTAAATTTTTTTTCAACCTCTGTTTTTGACTGAATTGTAGCTCCACTTAAAGGTACATTGGAAGTAAGCATATGGGTGAACCATTCTGTAAATGAAGTTGCAACATCTCCTTACTTAGGACTTTTTGTAAATATTGTGAGTAATATAGATTAGGCAAGTCCATGCTTTCCACAGCTGTGCTTTTCAAATGGTTCAAATGGCTCTGAGCACTATGGGACTTAACTTCTGTGGTCATCAGTCCCCTAGAACTTAGAACTACTTAAACCTAACTAACCTAAGGACATCACACACATCCATGCCCGAGGCAGGATTTGAACCTGCGACCGTAGCAGTCGCGCGGTTCCGGACTGAGCGCCTTAACCGCGAGACCACCGCGGCCGGCAGCTGTGCTTTTCTTCTACACAATGTGGTCTACTTCCTCTAGGATTTTTAGTTTTATTTGCAGTTCTGTGCTTGTCTGCTTTCTCTTGGCCGTGAGTCTCCTCTCCCTGCTTGCAGCTTAACCTTACTTGTACTAACTCACTTCCAAAGAATAAAAAAACATACCTGAACACAGAATTAAATTTGTTGAGTGAAGCTTATTGTTCATGTTGTTGGAGTCACAAATATTGTTGTTATTGCTGTTACTCATGCAGCTGTAGCAGAAAAACAAGAGGAAAAAACTAAGTTTGGGTAAGATTAAAAAAAATAATGCGATGAGCTAAAGACTTCATAATTTGTGCTGAGCAAACTTTCTGTTAACTGATAAAACTTCACAGTAAACAATTCAAACATACAGATAAATTATAGAAGTAACAGCTAACTAGGTATTCTATAAAATTATGAGACAGACTTTCTGGCCAATAGATACTTTCAGGGGGCAGAATATGTAGTATGCTGGTAGAAACCTGTAAAAGTACCCAACACTGTCCTTGCTTTACGCATTATTAGTTCCCTCCATTCTTCTGTATATTATTCTTGTCAACAACTTTGATGCATGACCTGTTAAGCTAATTGTATGACAATTCTCGGACTTGTTGGCTCTTGCTATCTTCGGAATAGTGATTATGATATTTTTCTGAACATCTGATGGTATATTGTCAGACTAATGGATTCTACATGCCAACTTGAATAGCCATTTTGTTGCCACTTCCCCCCCAGTGATTTTAGAAATTCCTATGGAATGTTGTCTATCCCCCAATACTGGGTCCCCTCTCTCTTCCATGTTGACTCCTGTTTCTTGTTCTATCACATGATCAGACAAATCCTCTCCCTTGTAGAGGCCTTCCCACTCTCTCCACTGCATTTAAGATTGGAACTTCTGTTGCACTCTTAATGTTGCTGCCCTTGCTGAGCTGTTCATTATTGCAGTATCTATAGTCTCAGAGATCTTCAAGCATATATTTTCATTTCCTTAGTACTTCCTTATCCCACTTGTATGTGCATTGATTCTTCCTCACTTGTTTCTTAAACTGTGGCTACTTTTCCTCATTACTAAATTGTGATCTCAGGCTATGTCTGCTCTTAGGTATGCCTTATAATCCAATATCTGATTTCAGAATCTCTGCCTGACCGTGATGTGATCTAACTGGAATCTTCTTGTATCTCTTGGCCTTTTCCCAGTAAACCATATCCTCTTGTAATTCTTGGACAGAGTATTCATTATTACTTGCTGAAATTTACTGCAGGCTCTATCAGTCTTTCTCATTTCTCATTCCTGCACTCAACTCCATATTCTCCCATAACACTTTTTCCCCCTACAACAGTATTCCAATCTCCCATGACTATTAGATTTTCATCTCCTGCTTGCAACATAGGCATGTGTAGATGAACTACTGTTATTGGTGTTGGTTTGCTGTCGATTCTAATGAGAACAGCCCTATCACTGATCTGTTCACAGTAACCCATTCCCTGCCCTCCCTTCCTATTCATAATGAGTACTACTCCTGTTATACCATTTTTGGCTGCTATTGATATTACCCTGTTCTCGTCTGACCAGAAATCCTTCTCTTCTTTCCATTTCACAATTGAACATTTGTTAGATTATGATCAGTTTGGCTTTAATGAAGGTAAAGGTACCAAAGAGGCAATTCTGACATTGCAGCTGATAATGGAAGCAAGACTGAAGAAAAATCAGGACATGTTCATAGGATTTGTTGACCTAGAAAAAGTGTTTGACAAATGGTGCAAGATGTTCAAAATTCTGAGAAAAATGGGGGTAAGCTCTATAGCCACCCTCTGACACTAACAATATAAAATTCCATAGCAACAAGGCCAACCCCGCGTTAAAGTCGGACAAACGTCCAAAGGCAATGATGATGATACTGACATTGCAACTGCATAAAATAGAGTTGTTGACGCTAGTTGTTGACGCTTAGTTGGAAAAACTCCCAATGAAAGATGAGTGATATACAGTATGTATGAAGGTTGCCCAGAATATAAGGCACTGAATTTTTTTTCTCAGCCAATAACAATGCTACATATGCAAAACGTTACATATGTATTACATGAAGTCTCGTGAGTGAGCGCACCATGTTTCTGTCACCTATGACAGATAGCATAGCTGCAGGACAGTTTCAAAATCGCGTAAGTAAGTGATGTACATTACAAGCAATGTGCCCTCATTGAATTTCTCACTGCAGAGAAACAAACTGTGGGGAATATTCAAAAATGCTTGTGCAAAGTCTATGGAGCATCTACTGTGAACAGAAGTACAGTTAGTTGCTGGGCATGGAGGGTGAGGTCATCAGAAAGCAATTCAGCAGAGTGCCACGATTTACAGCAGTCAGGGAGACGATCCATGGCTTTCACATTCTACAGCAATTACCTAGCCCCCTCAGACTTCCATGTCTGGGCCATTAAAGGATGCCATTCATGGAAGACATTTTGAGGACTATGAGGAGGTGATTCACACAGTGAAGCACTGGCTCTACCACCAGGATAGAACAGGATGGAGATATGTGGCAAAATAGGGTGTGTAGATAAAACACCATCCTTATATGTGTGTAATTCTCATTATGGTCAATAAAGAATTGTCGGAGAAAAAAAATGTGGTGCGCTACTTTCTGGGCAACGATTGTACAAGAACCAAGAGGGAGCAGTAGGACTGGAAAACAAAGAATGAAGTGCTCAGATTAAAAAGGGTGTAAGACAGGGATGTAATCAAATTGGGAATCACAAAGTAGATGGAGTTAAGGAATTCTGCTACCTATGCAGCAGAAAACGCCTGATGGATAGAGTAAGAAAGGCATAAAAAGCAAACTATTACTGGCAAAGAGAAGTCTACTAGTATCAAACATAGACCTTAATTTGAGGAAGAAATTTCTGAGACTGTATGTTTGGAGGACAGCATTTTATGTTACTGAAACAAGGATTGGGGGAAAACCGGAACAGAAGCGAATTAAAGCATTTGAGATATGTTGTTACAAAAGAATGTTGAAAATTTGATGGACTGGCAGAATAAGAAACGAGGAGGTTCACCGTAGAATTGCTGAGAAAAGGAATTTATGGAAAACAATAACAAGAAGAAGGGACAGGATGGATAGATGCACATTATGACATCAGGGAGTGACTTCCGAGGAGCTAGATGGAGGTATAGAGGATAAAAAATGTGGAGAAAGAAAGAGATTGAAATACATACATAACTGAGGAAATAGGGTGCAGGTGCTACACAGGGATGAAAAGGTTGGCACAGGAGAGGAACTCATGGCAGGCTTCATCGAACCAGTCTGGAGATTGAGAAGTTCTTTCCTTGGATTGGGGGGGGGGGAATTGATATGCTTGGGAAGATAAAAAGGGAATGACAGGTCATTCAGAACACAGGATGAAAGGGAGTCACATTGTGAAAGCAAGATGGTGTTTGGTACTTTTGTAGGTGTGTATCAGCAGTCTTGAAAGCAGATACTGCTAGTAATTCTGTTTCATAATTTTGTACATTTCTTAGCTTAATTTTCCTTTTGATATAATTAGTTATTCTGTTATTTTAGTTTCTATTTGGGAGTCTGCCAGCAACTTGTTAAAAACTTTGTGGATGTGTTTGGGCCCTTTATCAGTTTCTTTTTATCATCTGCAAACGTAAGTTTTTAAATAGTACTTTCGTAAATGGTTTATGTAGATCATTATTATGAAAAGGGAAGTTGCTATTCACCATATTGCGGAGACGCTGAGTCGCAGATAGGCACAACAAAAAGACTGTCACAAATAAAGCTTTCAGCCATTAAGGTTTCAGTTAACAATAGAACCCCCCCCCCCCCACACACACACACACACACACACACACACACACACACACACACACACACACACACACACACACACACTCGCGCGCGCGCGAGAGAGAGAACGCAACTCAACTGCAGTCTCAGGCAACTGAAACCACACTGCGAGCAGCAGCACCTGTGCATGATGGGAGTGGCGACTGGATGGGGATAAGGAGGAGGCTGGGGCAGGGAGGGAGTGGGATAGTACGGTGCAGGTGGTGGACAGTGAAACAGTGAAGTACTGCAGGGAGAGGTGGTGAGGGGAGGGGGAGTAGCAGGAAAGTAAAAAGACTAGGTTCGATGGCGGAATGACAGTGTGTTAGTGCTGGAATGGGAACAGGGAAGGGGCTGGATGGGTGAGGAAAGTGACTAACGAAGGTTATGTAGATAAAGAAGAGAAGTAGATGAGTACCAGAATTTGCAGAACTGTTTCCCACTCTGAATTTTGAGGCTACAAAAAATACAACAATATCTGGTATCAAGAAACATGAAAATGTGATACATTTCACCACTGATAAGACATATTACAATGACTAGAATATGGCTTGCTGGTTTACCATTGCTGTCAGTCATATAGAACATTCTCAAGCATGAGACAAGTGAAAACTGCTACCAAGTGAAGATTTTGGAAGCCAGGTGGACTAGACCGTTAGGCGGTGCTGGGTATGTGGGACATGCTGCTATGTGTTTCTGTTTACAATCTGTTTTCATCATCACAACGTATAAAATGATTTCATCAGTCAGTACGGGAATTAATTACAAAGTTTTATAAAATATTTACTTTACAAAACAGTAGGTTTCCTTTTTTTTTTTTTTTTTTTTAATACGTTGGAAGAACCCTCTGATTGGTGCTGGGGCCAACTGTTTGTTGTTTACAAACAAATCTTTTGTTTCATTTACAACTTGCATCACTTAAATTACTAACCATCAGAAAAAGTTCATAAATATTTATTAAAATTATATAGATTACTAGAGATTGTAAGGGAACTGATGAAAGTTGGCACACTTAAGATACCGTACATACGATCTTCTGTAGTTGTATGACCATAAAATTGTTTTCTGTGAATAACAAACATCACCATGTCACAATTAAGGGAAGGGGGGAGGGGTCAAGGGGTACACAATATTAATCTAAACATATTAAAAAAGCCTGTAAAATTGTTAGTAATGCTGTGACTACAAATTTTTATAAAATGACAGGTTAAATAAAATAACATGAAAGCCTTGTGAAACAGCTATAGTAGCAATTTGTCCATTTTCTTTGTTGTCAACAGTTTTCAGCTCGTGCCATGCAGCGTAAGGCGCTGAGCGGCTGCATATGAATACTCTATCGACACACTTAAGATAACGTACATAAGGTCTTCTATGGTTGTATGACCATAAAACTGTTTTTCTGTGAGTAATAAGCATTGTAGAATGCCATGACACAGATTAAAGAAGGGGGGAAGGGGTAGACAATATTAATCTTGGTATATTAAAAATCCTATAAAACAGTTTATATCGTAGTGCTGCTGTCAACAGTTTGCAACTTGTGCCATGCAGCATGAAGTGCTGAGCAGTCGCTCTATTTTTTGTTGTTACAATAAGACTCCCCCATGCAAGGGAGATGCTTTTAATACAGAAACATTCAAATTTCTCTAGCAGAATATTATGATTTACACACTTGGAGGCCATGAAAAAGTTGCAGAAAATGCAAGCAAGGCAATTTTTCGTGTTTAGTTCTACCAGAACTCAGTTTAAGAGATCAAATATTGCTTTCTGTACAGAGCTTCCACTATGGAAGCCAAATTGAGTAGTTATTACAAGATTATTGTAACCAAAATTATTCTGTATTCAGTGATAAACTACCTTCCTAAAAATTTTGAAGAACACATGAAGGAGAGTGATGACTTTATAATTAAGAGAGCACATGCTAATCTTTAATTCTTTATAAATGGATATTAGCACTGCATATTTCAGTCAAGAAATACACCATGACCCATCAAACCATTACAAGGGAGGGGCCACACTGCTAAGTCACCACAAGATTTCAACATTCTAAAATCGCAGACCAATTTTGTTATTCAATAACTAGAATAATTATGAGGATTTTATTAAGTAAATATAACAATACCAAAAACTGGATTTAGAATTTATTTTAATTGACATTTAATGTACGTAATGAAGGATATGAGAAAATCATGTTCAACATTGCAAACACAAGAGAAACTTACTGATACTTTTTCTGAATATCGTATATCTTGAAGCAAGGTACCGCACAAAAGCCCATGTTGCAACCTTCACATCAAGTTCTTGTTTTTTCAACATTTTTTCCCCCCTCAGAATTTCTTTTGAAACAGCATACAGCTGCTGGACAACTGAATGTTGTTTTGCTGTTGTGTCATAATTTAAGAAATAATTTTGACATGACAGTTGGTCCATTTTCAAGTGACCTCCGTTAGTTGAAAATAACATTAGTTATACAACAAGTGAAGACATATAATAAATTTGATGCCAATTTCAGTGTAAGTGAGACTTGAGAATGTGTAAAATGCAACTCCTGATGTTCCAGAGCAAGAGAAAAAGATTTGATGTAAAAATAGCCTAGAAATCATATCTGACACAATAACAGCGTTCCCCATGTATCTGTACAGAATGAGCTGAACGCACAAATGTAAATTATGAGTGTGTGAAAGTTTTTTCCTTTTTTTTATCTGATCACTCATTTGTGTGTGCAGTTACAGACTGTTGTTTATTATATACATTCAGACCTAAAAATGATTTCTAGTCTCTTCTGGGCTTCCGATACTTAAAAAGTTTACTGGATACAAAAATTATTTGCTGTGGAAATTTGCAATGAAGGCTTAGTTCAGGATGATCCGTGGGATATAATAGAAAAATCTCCTTCGAATCTGATGAAACCAAATAGTTCTTGGAAGAATATAGACAGATGGATTATACTGTATGTGGACAAAACACATTATTGCCATATCAAGGGACATGAATAAGGCACCAGAAGCCTGGACAGCCCTGGAAAAAGCATTTGAAGATTGGACTAACACATGGAGTTAGCTTGCTGAGAACATTAATCACAACCAAATTAGATAAATGCGTGTCATTAGATGACTACTACAATCAAATCATAATGACCACATTTAAGTTAAATGAAACAAAGTTCCCAGGGAGTGAAGAGTGGATAAGAAGTTTCCTCTGGACTGGATTACATCTTCATTATCAAACTATGATTATGACACTTGGAAACATTAGCACACATATCACTGGAGATTGTATTAAAGTAAAACTACTACAAGATGTCAAACCTGAAGATAGAAATAGAAATGAAGAATCAGCCTTATATGGTAATAACAAAGGACATACAAAACACATTATTAACTGCTGCAAGTAAATCATATTCCTAAATATTGTTCTGGCAAGGGTGAAAAAGGTGGAAGCTCATAACAGGAATGGAAATGTAACTAGAACACAGCCATAACACACAAAAGCTGTTCTCGCAGCAGGTTCTAAACAGTCCTCTGTAGGAGAGAGGTGGTATTTAGATTATTGTGCCTTGCTTCACATCACCGATGATGGAGGGAAGCCTCATAATGCCAACCCAGGTAAAAGCTCCATGGTCAATTTGGGGGTGACAGCTTAGTAGCAGAGACTTCTGGGAGTGTTATTCTGACTGTCTATACTGGTGAAAAAACAGTAGAAGTAGAAGCAATGTATGTCATTCATGTCCCAAACTCTGCTTTTGCTCTCAGTTAATAAAATTGAAAGTGAGAGGCATCATATCAGCTTTAACAAAAAGAGGTTGATCATATATAAAATAGGAGGTGAAGTAATTGCCAAAGCATCACCTAAGAATGGTATCTGTTGGTAAAATGAAACAATGCTACTACACCAAATGTCATGGATGTTTATGACATCACAAGCTAGGACATGTGAATCACAGAAGTACGTTGAATATGGCAAAGGTTTCAACGGGAGTAAATGAGGATATTTTGGTCAAGGCTCCATATGAGTTCTCCATCATAGGAAAGTGGTCACATCTTTTGTTGGAAACTAGCAAAAAGTATTCTAAAAATGACTTCATGGAAATAATTATTTTTCTCATATTTAATGATGATTTTTCGAGATAAAAGTGTGTCCATTTTTTGAAGAAAAAGCCTTGGATCACACAGACATTTAAAAACTTCAAAATCATGGTGGGAAAGCAGACAGGAAGAAATGTCAAGAAATTGTAATCTGAAAATGGAAAGTAATATGTCAGTGAAGTAAAAAGAATTCTGACTTCTGAAGGTATCACCCATCACCTTACAGTATGATGCAGTCACAGTAAAATGGCGTTGCTGAGAGAGCTAAAAGTCCCATATGAATTTTGGCACAAAAGAAAGCCTTCTTTATCACACTTTAGGAGTTTTGGCTCCATTGCAGTGTTTTGCATTCCAAAACCCCATTTGAAGAAGTGGGATGAGAAGTCGCAGAAATTGACATACATAGGCTAGGCTACTGCCAGACAACCAACAGATATTGATTCATCAATAGGAAACTGCCATAAACCTGTCAGAAGGGATGTAAATTTCATAGTGGATTATAGTTTTCCAAGTTCAAATATGGAGTAACCTAAGATTTTAATGTCTTAGGATTGAAACAAAAAGCAGTTTTTCATGACAGCAATACTAATCATAGTGTAGAAGAAATTCAGTCAGTAGACATTGATAATTAATCCTTTTATGGATTTGACAGTGATTCACTCGAATTCAATGGGTAGTTACACCCCAGAGGTAAAGTAGAAGGTCAGTGTGCTCCCTGCCGCTGTTGGATAAGCAGCTGCCAGCAGCAAGTCGTATACTCTTAGCTCACTTATTTGTTACATAGTTTAATTCTTAATTTCTTTGCGTGTTTTTGGGTACTTGCATTGTTTAATTCATAAATTTTGGGCGTATCATAGTATTTAAGAGTTGTAGTACCTGAATAGTGTAAAATCGCGTAGTCTCCTTCCGCCGCTGAGCAGTGTGTCAGCAGTGCGCAAGTAGCAGCATTTCTGCATTTACTAGGCAATCTTGTATTTTAATAACCATTTAAATTTTGTGTCGTATTGTTTGTCTCCTCTGTAGATTAGTTCAGACATTCTTTGCACAACAGTATTAGCATGGATAGGGACTGCGATTGCTGTGTTCGGATGCGGGCTGAGTTGGCATCCCTTCGCTCCCAGCTTCAGGCAGTGTTGGCTTCGGTCACACAGCTTGAGACTGTTGCCAATGGGCATCACTGTGGGGGTCCAGATGGGGGTTTCTCGGGGACGGTGAGCTCGTCCCACACATCCCCCGATTGGACTACGGCTGTGGCTGCCCGGGATACTGCCCACATAGAGGCTGACCCCTCACCCGTGGTAGAGTGGGAGGTCGTCTCGAGGTGTGGCAGGGGGCGAAAGACATTCCGGAGGGCTGAACGGAAGGCCTCTCCAGTTTGGCTGACGAACCGGTTTCAGGCTCTGTTTCTGGCTGATACTGATCTTCGGCCAGACATGGCTGCTTGTCCTGTTCCAGAGGTTGCCCCTCAGTCTGAAAGATCTGGGCGGTCGCAGAGGGTGGGCTTAATGGTAGTTGGGAGCTCCAATGTCAGGCATGTAATGGGGCCCCTTAGGGATATGGCAGCAAGAGAGGGGGAGAAAACCAATATGCACTCCTTGTGCATACCAGGGGGAGTCATTCCAGATGTGGAAAGGGTCCTTCCGGATGCCGTTAAGGGTACAGGGTGCACCCATCTGCAGGTGGTCGCTCATGTCGGCACCAATGATGTGTGTCGCTATGGGTCAGAGGAAATCCTCTCTGGCTTCTGGCAGCTATCTGATTTGGTGAAGACTGCCAGTCTCACTAGTGGGATGAAAGCAGAGCTCACCATCTGCAGCATCGTCGACAGGACTGACTGCGGAACTTTGGTACAGAGCCGAGTGGAGGGTCTGAATCAGAGGCTGAGACAGTTCTGCGACCGTGTGGGCTGCAGATTCCTCGACTTGCGCCATAGAGTGGTGGGGTTTCGGGTTCCGCTGGATAGGTCAGGAGCCCACTACACACAGCAGGCGGCTACACGGGTAGCAGGGGTTGTGTGGTGTGGACTGGGCGGTTTTTTAGGTTAGAGGGCCTCGGGCAAGTACAGAAAGGACAACAGCCTCAAAGGGTGCGGGGCAAAGTCAGGACATGCGGGGACCAAGCAGAAATCAGTATTGTAATTGTAAACTGTCGAAGCTGCGTTGGTAAAGTACCGGAACTTCAAGCACTGATAGAAAGCACCGAAGCTGAAATGTTTATAGGTACGGAAAGCTGGCTGAAGCCAGAGATAAATTCTGCTGAAATTTTTACAAAGGCACAGACCATGTTTAGAAAGGATAGATTGCATGCAACCGGTGGTGGCATGTTTGTCGCTGTTAGTAGTAGTATATCCTGTAGTGAAGTAGAAGTGGATAGTTCCTGTGAATTATTATGGGTGGAGGTTACACTCAACAACCGAGCTAGGTTAATAATTGGCTCCTTTTTCCGACCTCCCAACTCAGCAGCATTAGTGGCAGAACAACTGAGAGAAAATCTGGTATACATTACACATAATTTTCTCAGCATGTTATAGTCTTAGGTGGAGATTTCAATTTACCAGATATAGACTGGGACACTCAGATGTTTAGGACGGGTAGTAGGGACAGAGCATCGAGTGACATTATACTGAGTGCACTATCCAAAAATTACCTCGAGCAATTAAACAGAGAACCGACTCGTGGAGATAACATCGTGGACCTACTAATAACAAACAGACCTGAACTTTTCGTCTCTGTAAGCGCAGAACAGGGAATCAGTGATCATAAGCGCAGAACAGGGAATCAGTGATCATAAGGCCGTTTGCAGCATCCCTGAATATGGAAGTAAATAGGAATATAAAAAAGGGAGGAAGGTTTACCTGTTTAGCAAGAGTAATAGAAGGCAGATTTCAGACTACCTAACAGATCAAAATGAAAATTTCTGTTCCGACACTGACAATGTTGAGTGTTTATGGAAAAAGTTCAAGGCAGTCGTAAAATGCGTTTTAGACAGGTACGTGCCGAGTAAAGCTGTGAGGGACGGGAAAAACCCACTGTGGTTCAACAACAAAGTTAGGAAACTACTGCGAAAGTAAAGAGAGCTTCACTGCAAGTTTAAACGCAGCCAAAACCTCTCAGACAAACAGAAGCTAAATGATGTCAAAGTTAGCTTAAGGAGGGCTATGCGTGAAGCGTTCAGTGAATTCGAAAGTAAAATTCTATGTACCGACTTGACAGAAAATCCTAGGAAGTTCTGGTCTTACGTTAAATCAGTAAGTGGCTTGAAACAGCTTATACAGACACTCTGGGATGATGATGGCATTGAAACAGAGGATGACACGTGTAAAGCTGAAATACTAAGCACCTTTTTGCAAAGCTGTTTCACAGAGGAAGACCACACTGTAGTTCCTTCTCTAAATCCTCGCCCAAACGAAAAAATGGCTGACATCGAAATAAGTGTCAAAGGAATAGAAAAGCAACTGAAATCACTCAACAGAGGGAAGTCCACTGGACCTGATGGGATACCAATTCGATTCTACACAGAGTACGTGAAAGAACTTGCCCCCCTTCTAACAGCCATGTACCGCAAGTCTCTAGAGGAACAGAAGGTTCTAAATGATTGGAAACGAACACAGGTAGTCCCAGTCTTCAAGAAGGGTCGTCGAGCAGATGTGTAAAATTATAGACCTATATCTCTGACATCGATCAGTTGTAGAATTTTAGAACATGTTTTTTGCTTGCGTATCATGTCATTTCTGGAAACCCAGAATCTGCTCTGTAAGAATCAACATGGATTCTGGAAACAGCAATCATGTGAGACCCAACTCGCTTTATTTGTTCATGAGACCCAGAAAATATTAGATACAGGCTCCCAGGTAGATGCCATTTTCCTTGACTTCCGGGAGGCATTCAATATAGTTCCGCACTGTCGCCTGATAAACAAAGTAAGAGCCTACGGAATATCAGACCAGCTGTGGGGCTGGATTGAAGAGTTTTTAGCAAACAGAACACAGCATGTTGTTCTCAATGGAGAGACGTCTACAGACGTTAAAGTAACCTCTGGCGTGCCTCAGGGGAGTGTTATGGGACCATTGCTTTTCACAATATATATAAATGACCTAGTAGATAGTGTCGGAAGTTCCATGCGGCTTTTTGCGGATGATGCTGTAGTATACAGAGAAGTTGCAGCATTAGCAAAATGCAGGAAGATCTGCAGCGGATAGGCACTTGGTGCAGGGAGTGGCAACTGACCCTTAACATAGACAAATGTAATTTATTGCGAATACATAGAAAGAAGGATCCTTTACTGTATGATTATATGCTAGCGGAACAAACACTGGTAGCAGTTACTTCTGTAAAATATCTGGTAGTATGCGTGCAGAACAATTTGAAGTGGAATGATCATATAAAATTAATTGTTGGTAAGGCGGGTGTCTATCGACAAGGGAGGTGGCTTACAAAACACTCGTTTGACCTGTACTTGAGTATTGCTCATCAGTGTGGGATCCATACCAGGTCGGGTTGACAGAGGAGATAGAGAGGATCCAGAGAAGAGCGGCGCGTTTCGTCACAGGGTTATTTGGTAAGCGTGATAGCGTTACGGAGATGTTTAGCAAGCTCAAGTGGCAGACTCTGCAAGAGAGGCACTCTGCATCGGGGTGTAGCTTGCTGTCCAAGTTTCGAGAGGGTGCGTTTCTGGAGGAGGTATTGAATATATTGCTTCCATCTACTTCTAAGATTAGATGGGTAGATCACATAACTAATGAGGAGGTATTGAATAGAATTGGGGAGAAGAGGAGCTTGTGGCACAACTTGATTAGAAGAAGGGATCGGTTGGTAGGACATGTTCTGAGGCATCAAGGGATCACCAATTTAGTACTGGAGGGCAGCGTGGAGGGTAGAAATCATAGAGGGAGACCAAGAGATGAATACACTAAGCAGATTCAGAAGGATGTAGATTGCAGTAGGTACTGGGAGATGAAGAAGCTAGCACAGGATAGAGTAGCATGGAGAGCTGCATCAAACCAGTCTCAGGACTGAAGACCACAACAACAACAACAACAACAACAACAACTTGTACCTCCCGAGGAGATCACGAATGTGAAATTAGAGAGATTCGAGCGCACACGGAGGCTTTCTGTTAGTCGTTTTTCTCGCGAACCATACGCGACTGGAACAGGAAAGGGAGGTAATGACAATGGCACGTAAAGTGCCCTCCGCCACACACCGTTGGGTGGCTTGCGGAGTATAAATATAGATGTAGATGTAGGAAACCAAAACCCGAGGAACAGCCTAACCATTTTCCTTACTACTTGCAAGAAAGACCTTCTAATGAATGCCTTTAAGTCAAAGTGGCCTTGGAAGGGATTAGTAAGGAAGAATGGAAAAAAGCCAAAAAGAAAAAAATTCTGACCTATAGTTCGTAATGACTCATTCAAAGAGATAGAGCTATCCAGGGAACACAAACCCCTCTAGACTAAATGGCTGTTAAAGATAAAACCTGGGTTTTGTCAGTATACCAGAAACATTTAACACATGCCTTAATTTTCTAGGGATGGCCATAGAGAAATTATGGCTATCGACAATGCAGACTGTGGAATTAAAATCAATGGCAGATACTCTGTAACTGGTTCATACAAGTGGTCTAGTAAAAAAATAAGAGAAAACTATTGCTTTTTCTACTTGTGAAGCTGAATATGCATAGCTTTGACATCAACTGTTAAAGATTTTCTGTGGCTAAGACAATTTACATCCAAGGTAGAGTCAAGTAGTCACAAAAGACTTCAAATATATGGCAGTAACAAATGAGCCATTCAGTTAGTCAAGAATCTATATAGATGTAAAATATTTTATAAGAAGACATGTTCAATCCGGTGTTATTGCCTTGTAAAGAACTGTTATCTAGCAATTCCACAAAAACCCTTAAGTAATACTAGACACAAAATGTGGAGGGAACTGTGACCTTGTGAAAAAGTTAGGGAGTGACTGTTCATTTGAAATACACATTGTGTTGATATTAATTTAAGGTAACCTATTAATACATATAAATTAATAGCAACACTTTTCTGTTTACTCCTTCATTTGTACTGTTACTGTGTGGTTATTGTGCATTATATGTGTAGTACAACTGTGTTTTCATTTGATAAAATGTTAATCTTTCACAACACTTTCACATTAATTATTCTAAAAATGCTCAGTGGAACCCAACAGAAAAACTTGAGTTTTGCAGTTCTTACTTGTGAATAATTCTGTCTCTCCTCAATACTTTTCTGATTATTATACGTGATTT
Organism: Schistocerca piceifrons; assembly: GCF_021461385.2. Lineage (NCBI taxonomy): Eukaryota > Metazoa > Arthropoda > Insecta > Orthoptera > Acrididae > Schistocerca > Schistocerca piceifrons. The sequence continues at coordinate 23,724,242 of NC_060143.1, read as the reverse complement.
TTTTCCTGGAAATATAAATACTTTTGTTGCAGCTTCTAAGGTTTATGGTTTTTGAGAATGTTGAGATTGATGTTAAAAGTGTGACGATGTTATATTGTCTGAAAGTCTTTTGGCACAGTGGCATGTTGTCTGAAAATAACAGGGCAGATTGCCAGACTCTGGGAGACCCCTCAGGAAACCTGCAGCTCTGGAACTTGTTTAGTCCTGTCCACTGTCCTGCCAGTCATAAAGTGATTAATGAGGTAATGATTCCTTCTCTTTTGTTTTCCCACGTTTCTTCCTGAAGACTACCTTGGCTCCAGCCTTTCCATAGTATACTGTCTGGTGATGGGATCCCAACTGAAAAGCTAATTAAAAGGGTGGGTAGTTAGTTGATTATGAATATGCCACTCCAAAGCATGACAGACCATTGAAGCTGATGGCAAACAATTTGATCTTCATTGTTTGTTGTGACAATGATGGAAATTTCTGGATGGAACAATACATAAAATACGGGGAACGCACCCACTCATCTATAATGGACTGATGTGTGGAGCATAGAAACACTTAACAGGAAACACTATTCACATAATGTTTTGTGTTACGTGTTTCCACGCTCCACTTCATCTGCTAAAGGTGAGTGGCAGCCTTTCCCTTGATGTAATATGAATCTTATAAACAAAGTTCTTTGAATGATGGAAGGTGACATACTCAGTTTGACTAGAATGTTATTTGGTCTTTGCAGTGGTGGCAGTTATTGAACGTAGCAACTCTTTTTCGTACATTACTAAGATAAAATGTGGGCATAGCCTATTGAAATATTACTCTATAACAAATTAAGGAAAGTTACAGTTACCCAAGTACGGCCAAATTATCATAATGCAACTTAACTTGAGACACGTGCACAGAGTAGCAATCAAGATGTAGTGCAATTATCATACATCTTACCATATTCACTAACTCAGAACAGTAAATATGCTGTGTTGATATTAAAGCAGCATTTCTCACATTTATGTATTTCACAAAGATGTGTAAAATAAGTCCATAGGCTCATAATAATAGCCATGCAGTTATGATGCATCACTCTATAGGCGCTTTTGTACTTCACACATTACTTTTCATTAGCAAGGAAACCTGGTATGCAGGATGACGTTCGGGTAAACAGTAGTATCCAAACTTATTTCAAAAAAGTCGACATATAAGTCTTAAAACAATAAATAAGCACAATAAATAAGTATATGAAAATATCAAATAAAACTAAAGTGCACCTTGAAGGAATTTTCAGTAGATAATAAAACTTGAAATAACTTAAGTAACTCTTACAAACACAGTATCTAAAGTTAAATTTTTTGAAACAGCTTCTAGTCTCTTACAGATTATATCAGGAGTCAGACAAGTAGATTGTTTGTCACCATTATTATTCAATTGTGTGCTGGAAAAAGTTACAAGAGAATCGAAAATAGAGGAGGAAAAGCAAAGCGTTAGAAGAAGAAACTAATTGTTTTGCATTTGCAGATGATCTTGTAATAATAGATGGAACCTTAGAGAATGCAAAGCAAACACTAGAACTTCTGAAGGAAGAAGCTGAAAAGGCTGGTCAACAAATATTGTTTGAAAAGGCAGAATACTTAATCAGTGAAAGTAATTCACCAAGACCTTTAAAAAGCTGGTATGGTAACATCAAAGAAACAGACACCTTTAAATATCTAGGTGAAAATATAAACATAAAAAATGGAAAAAGCAGTTAAAATCAGAACTGAAAAAAATGCAAAGAGCATACATGGTAGTGAGAAATCTAGCAATAGAAAGTCCAGGATGGAATGACATCAATATCATGAAAAGGATAGACTGCTACTCACCACATTGAGGAGGCACTGAGTCACAGACAGGCACAATGAAAAGACTGATAAACATATATTCCTCCAGACTAAAATGCCCTCCTTCAGAAATAGAGAGCACAAACACATTCACTCAGCACAACTCGCACACTCATGACAACTGTCTCGGGCAAGGCCACAACAGCTGGAGACAGTGACCACATGTTGATTATGCTTGTGAGAATCTGTTTTTGTTTCTATTTGCAAAGGAGTTATTTGTCCAAAAGCTTGTTAATCTTCATTGTGCCTGTCTGCGACTCAGTGCCTCCTCTATGGCGTGAGACGCAACCTGTAGCCTACTTTTCGCAATAATGTGAGAAATACGTACAATAAAAAGTGTTATTGTAACTATGTTAGAGTAAGGCATTATAATACAGCTGTAAAAGCAGAAGCCCTCTGTGGGCCTGAAACACTACTTTTACCGTAATGCAAAATGGTATTAGAAGATTTGGAAAATACAGAAATAAGAATCTTGCAAAAATATTAGATCTAATCGAGAATAAAGAAATCAAATAAGGAAATAAAGTCATTATGTAGTAAAACAACAGAGGTCATTAATAGACATGTTATACTTTATAAAACAGCTCAAGAGGATGAAGGCAGACAGATTACAGAAGAAGATTCACACATTCTTCCAAAATAGGAAAACAGAAAAGAAAATGGGTGGGGATGCAAGAGAAAAAAATAACTTGGAAGGTATTTAGATTGAAGAGGAGATCCTACTAAACAAAATCGGGCTAGAAGTCAAGAAATTAAGAGGTTTTCAGGAAGATGTTGTGAAGGCAACGAGAAAAAGTTATCTTGGTGTGATACTTAATTGGCATAAATCAAATTTAAACAATGTGCTCGAGGAATGGCAAACATGCCCGTCTGGAATATGAAATTATGAACAGATTTTATTGCAAATGTAGAATTTTGTGGGTGTTAAAATATGGAAGAATAAGTCAACATGTAGGGGACAAAAATGGATTTATCTGTTGGCAATCGGTGGAAAGAGAATGAAAGGAATACAAATGATACCACATAACTGAAAATGTGATTGTAGGGCACTGAATAACCACAGAAATATTTTTCTTATTCTTCAAAACGCCTCCTCTCCATTCCATAAAGCATTTGCTGTTTGTTTTGCAAAAGAGCGGACTATTAAAAAAAACACTTATTTTATACCTAAACACGGAAAAAACTGCAATCGGTTCTTTAAATTTCTGCAGTATGTACATTTGCTGTCACAACTTTGCTACATTTCGCTCAATTCGTTAGGGCTTACAACAGCTCGGTCTTTAGCACCATAAATAATTCATCTTCCCAATAGGCCTGACAAACTATCACCATCTTTCATGGCACAATAAACGTGAACTGATATTGCCCGGATCTAAACGGGAATTTGATTTAAGCTAAAGTCGCAGAGTTTTCAGTGAGACTAGTACTGTGTGAGATAATTATGCGACAAGGAAAATACAGAGAAGCTAAACGATGGACATTGATGACATAATGAACCGGTGCTTTGCAGCACTCATAACAATACAGTACAGTTATAGTGACATGATAGAGATGAGGCACTTTCGTCGACCTCTGATCACTGTCAGGTTAGTCGATCTCTCGAGATCGCATTTCTGTAATGAAATACATGAAGGTCGAATTTTGCAGTCGCAGTGAGATTGACAAAAGACTGCTTTATAAAAAAATAAAAATAAAAATCCAAACTTTCAACGCAGTCAGTTTGCCATCGCCCCCTTATGTTGAAAATTATCCCTGCTTTGCCTACGTTAGATGTTTTTCGATACGCACTGTCTTCGTCGAAAGAGGGAATACCTTCGTAGATTTAGGTCTGCTTACCGCAGATCCGCCTCTTGTATTTGTCATATCCTTAACATTGGATATCTCTATAAGAAAACAGAATTTACATTAACTCACAGTCAGCATCGTACCGATGCGTAATATTGAAGTAGTGAAAATGCAAAAAACAAATACGGTAGTGAGTTCTGTCTTCCTGTCGATGCGCTGGAACTTGGCAGATTACAAATTAATTATCGAACTAAATCAGCATCCTGTCACACTACACGCTGAATCATGTCGTAATCTTCCAGAGTTTTGTCCCACACTAACCTATTTACCAAGCCATGTGTAGGCCCACTTTGTGTAGGCCCACTTAACTCAAAGACGCAGTGCCGTGCCAGAGAGATGTGTGAAACAGGCACCAATTTTTACTCTGCCCACTTCCCCTTCCGCAACCGTGCGAACTGCAAGGCAGTGGTGGAGAAACCACGAGGAAGCATAGTACCTTGTACTGCAAGAAATACTTTTCAATTGTTTGTGTCGTATATGCTTCGCTGCATTATCCCACAAGCATCACTACTTTGGTTCGAAAGACACGGTCTATTCAGATCTACACTCTTTCGATAACTCTTAAGGAATGTGCTATGCAACACATTTTATACATTGAAAGATTACTTAGATAAAACAGAGTAGGGGTTTGATAAAAAATGTTATACAAATAAATAATAATAATAATGATTATAAAATATCCAGCATTCCACATAACACCTTCATTTTGTTTTTTTCCTTCCTAGAAATATTTACCCCCAAGCTATGCATAGCACAATACTAACACCTCTTCCTCTATCTGAGCTCAACATCTCACTCATTATGGAAGGATGCTGACTCAGTTTTACAGGATAGCAAATGGGAAGTTGTGGTACAGAAAATGGCCCAGAGATCACCAGTGTGTGTGTGTGTGTGTGTGAAGTGTTATGAAACATTAAGTTGAAACTTCCTGGCAGATTAAAACTGTGTGCCCGACCGAGACTCGAACTCGGGACCTTTGCCTTTCGCGGGCAAGTGCTCTACCAACTGAGCTACCGAAGCACGACTCACGCCCGGTACTCACAGCTTTACTTCTGCCAGTACCTCGTCTCCTACCTTCCAAACTTAACAGAAGCTCTCCTGTACCGGGCGTGAGTCGTGCTTCGGTAGCTCAGTTGGTAGAGCACTTGCCCGCGAAAGGCAAAGGTCCCGAGTTCGAGTCTCGGTCGGGCACACAGTTTCAATCTGCCAGGAAGTTTCATATCAGCGCACACTCCGCTACAGAGTGAAAATCTCATTCTGGAAACATTAAGCTATTTGTAAAAAAAGTACCAGGAGTAAATCTAATGATTGTCTCTAACTAGAAGTCTGTAAATATATGTGTATACGAATTAGCTTATTTTAAATTGATATAAATTTGTATATACTTTGACAAGTCCTATATCCTTGTAAAAAGAGATCTACGGATGAATAACTCTACTACTACTACTACTACCAGTTACGTGATCTGCCCATCTAATCTTCGGCGTTCTTCCATAGCATCACATTTCGAAAACGTCCATTCTTTTCTCGTCTGATCTGTTTATCGTACCAGTTTCAACTACATTCCATACCAATGCATTGCATTCTATGTTACTAAATTTCTCTTCGTCAGAAACGCTTTTCTTGCCATTGCCAGACTACGTGGTATATCATTTCTACCTCGCCCATCATCAGCTATTTTCCTGGCCAAATAGCAAAACTCATCTGTAAGAATAGCGATATGGCTCTGCTATTTACCTACCAGTCTCTGCTATTCCGAAAGGTGCGTATCTCTCTCTCTCTCTCTCTCTCTCTCTCTCTCTCTCTCTCTCTCTCTCTCTCCCCCTCCCTCCCTCCCTCCCTCTCTCACCCCCCCCTCCCCTCACCCCCCCCTCTCTCACTCCCTCTCTCTCTGCCCCCCCCTCCCTCTCTCGCGCCCGCGTTATTGTGTGCGTGTGCGTGTGGAGGGCGGGGCAAGAAAGTGAGCCGATATTCCGGGAGAAATAAGGCTTGAAGACCTGTCCATCCATCCTGATGTTGGCTTTCAGTGATGTAAGCTTTCAGTGGTTTCAGAAAAATCTCTTCAGGAGAATAGTGCTTGGGATTAACTACAAGACTGATTCTTAGAACCATATTGCTTCACTAGGCATGGTCCTTTTGTAGATGTCACGCTCTTGCGTTCCGCCTACCTTTAAACTGATTTACTAGCCAGGTATAAAGGGACCTAAAGATTACCATGGATTCTGAACCACAGTGCAGTTTGGCATTATTCACATACAAAAATCATTGCCGTGGTGGAAGGAAGCGATAAGTGATGGAAAAAATATTCCAGGACTGGCAGAGAATGAAATTCCAGACCTTTTGATTTTTTTGTGCAACACACTCCTACCTAGCCTCCAGACAACCTAAAAATGTTATAATGAAAACAAATCGCATTTGGCAAACCTAGTCAACTTGCGGTTGTCTTCTCACCCAGTCACTCACTCACTATGCGGTTCTTTGAGATTTTCATTGATTACCCGTGGTTAAATGGCTCTGATTACTATGGGACTTAACTTCTGAGGTCATCAGTCCCCTAGAACTTAGAACTACTTAAACCTAACTAACCTAAGGACATCACACACATCCATACCCGAGGCAGGATTCGAACCTGCGACCGTAGCGATCGCGCGGTTCCAGACTGTAGCGCCTAGAACCGCTCGGCCACCCCGGCCGGCGCCCGTGGTCAACATAGTGATATTTGATGAATGGAATATGTATAGGATTCAACGTGGGATGCATTCGCCGCGACCGAGCGAAGTTTCGCTGTGGTCGACACACTGGACCCGCATTTGGGAGGATAACGGCTCAAATACCCGACCGGCCATTCAGATCTGTATTTTCTGTGGAATCTAGAAATCGCTCCAGGCTTATGCCGGGATGGTTCCTTTGAAAAGGGTACAACCAATTCCTTCCCGTCCTTTCGTTATACGAGCTCGTGCTTCATCTCCAATGACCGCGCTGTGAGACAGGACATTTAACTGTAATCTTCCTTCCTTCATTCATTCGCCGCAAACTCCGAGCAATTAAACTAAAACAGTGCGTCAGCTTTGTTGCTTATCTTTGCAGTATAGTTTATACTAGCTTTAGTGCATATGGGATGGACTTGTTCTTCTCTCCAAGGAGAATCATGTGACATCGAGGGGGGACTGCGTCGAGAAACAGCAGTGTCACGCCCCACTGAAAACGCGCGACAGCGCCAATAATTCTCTCTTCCCCCGTCGAAGTGACTCGCCCGGCAACCGGAAACGTTTAGTTCCACCTCATTTACGGAAATAGGGCAGCTTGCCCTTCGAAGCATATGACATGAAGTGTCCCATGTATTTGCTTTGTGTTCAGCAGATGGAATCTGCATTGAATTTTTCTTGGGATGAGGAACATGGCGAGAGATCAAGAAGTACCGTTATATCGGCAGAATAAAACAACTATTTAAACGGTAACTTTAGGATAACTATGTTAATATTTTTATATCAATAATAGAAACTTGAGACGTGTTTAGATGTTGCTAAATAAATGTCTCAATCACAAGAAAGGCCACAAGTTTGAAAGAAGCTGTACATTTTCCAGTTTTACGGTTCAAGTGCAATTTTTCTACAACTGAGAAAGTTACTTTTATGTTACATACTGATACTAGTGGAAATTATTTGTCCACGTACTGAAGGAATGATAATTTTTAATGCTATTGTAACAACTCCAGTATTACGGATGGTGAGAGATGTGATAATTTACGGAAGGAATGATTGTATACACAGGGGAAATGGACGATATTAATGTATGTGACAGGAACGATCATTTGAAGCAAAAAACTTTATGCGAAAATAATGTGCCCCATTCCTAATGTTTTCAGGAGACACAGCACATTTGATGTAAATTGTTGTTTATTTTCTGTGTTATTCAGTACATTGGAAGTTTACACAAAGATTTCATAAACATCACAATATGCGTTTACGAAGTATCAGTTGAAAAACGCGTGTTTTTAATTTAACACACTAACATCTAAGCATTAACGTATACGTTAACCCGCCAGGGTAGCCGAGAGCGCTAACGCGCTGCTTCCTGGACTCGGGTTGGCGCGCCGGCCCCGGATTAACGACGACGGCCTATGTGTCGGCCAGCCTGGATGTGGTTTTTAGGCGGTTTTCCATATCCTACTAGGTGAATACCGGGCTGGTTCCCACGTCCCGCCTCAGTTACACGACTCACAGACATTTGAAACGCATTCGCACTATTTCACGATTTACACTAGACGCAGACAGCTGGGGTACACTAATTCCGTCTCAGGGGGTATGGGGTGGCGGCAAGAAGGTCATCCGGCCACCCCTTACAATTAACCATGCCAAATCCGTGCTTAACCCTGCCGACCCCGCGCACAATGCGGGATAAAGGCGGTAGCACAGCAGATTAACGTATACATTACGTTATAGCTGTCGCACAGTTCACTATAAACGTTCGAATATCCCACTGTCAGCTTCAATGCAGAAACTGTGAACATATACCATACCTGCATTTTCTTCATTATAGGCCGATAAAAATTATTTGAGAGTAGACATCTGTCACTTACCGTTACAGTGTTGTCTCGTCGGTTGCTGGTCTATTGAAGACGACTTGCGAACACGGCGGTTCGCTTCACAAGTGCTGAAATGTTGTGCATGTGAGGCGCATACACATTAGGCTGCCGTTACAGTGGCTCCGATATCGGTGGATTCCGCCGAAGACCGACATCGGCCGGAGACGGCCTATCTTTTTAAATCAGTACGCCACTACGTGCGCAGTCACTAGCCGATCCCATCTCCCGAACGAAGACTTCGGACAATAATCGGTGAAATTCAAATCAGTCAAATCGACCCAAGTTCTCGCACACGAAATATGGAGCGTGAGAAACTGATATTTTTAATCCAAGAAGAGCTTGTGGCATGCTGATGATGAAAATATCATAATCGGGATATAGTTCGGAATCCATGGACTGAAATCGCAGGTTTATTCGAAACCTGAAATAGGCAAAATCTTTATTCGGAATTTTAGGCATAGATTATAACCCCAAAAATTAATTTGTTCAAGTGAAAAGGGTGGCATATCTTATATGCTTATAGCTGCTGTACTGGATCTTTTTTGTGGTAGGTTGTCATTAGTTGTCTAGAAATTACTGCTTACTGACGTTTTATGCCAGTAGGGTAGTGATAATGTTAATATTAAGTGGTTTGCAAATATGGTGTACGGTGTGTATTTCCACTTTTAAGTGCTTTATGTTTTCAGAGTACCTTATGCTACACTTTATGCTTGTCTTTCACTCGTGTGCTAAAAGAGTCACTGAAGGTTAATTGCTTACGTCAGCACAACTATAAATACATACAGCGAAACAGAGTGTTTATAACTTGCATTTAGAGGTCACCACGAATTATCTCGAATATGTAACAGAACGTTTCTCCCGTCATCTCAAATATTCGTCTGGTTATTCCGGTAACTTAGGACAGAGTTATAGTACTCGCCATGTTCTTTACGAAGCAGGAAAGCTTTTTTAGGTGTGGGATTATAACCTGGAAAACTAATTTGTTCAAGTGACAAGAATGGCTTATCCTTTGTTTAAAGTTACTGTAGTGGATCTTTTTGGGGTTGTGGTAGGTGGACATCTGCTATCTACAAATTAGTATAACTGCTTACTGGCGTTGTTTTTATGGCAGGAGGGCGGTAATTCTGTCACGTTAAGTGATTTGCAAATGTGGTGTACGTATGTGTTTCCACTTTTCAGTGCTTTGGGTGTTGAGAGGATCTTACACTAAACTTTATGTTTGTCTTTCACACATATACTGAATGAGAGTCATTGAAGGCTATTTGACGTATGCCCACAACGTCAAAGAAATCCAACAGAACTGATTTCCAGTAGGCCACTACTTTTAAAGGTGTGATTCGAGGTCTACTAAAAAATAAAGTTCTCATATTAAAGATGCAGTTATGATTCAAGTAAAACCCGAGGTGACACTTTGATATTTGAAATCTGTCGATTACATCTTTCTAATAGTCAGAACTATACCCCGTTCCCCCCCAGGGGCTCAGCATTCATTTGCTGAGTACGGGCTTGGCGACCCCGGGGTCCTGAGCTGGGGACTGGTCAGCGCCGCCAGTCTCCTGTCACCGTAAACCCCGGACATGCTTCAGCGACCACCGCATGGCGCAGCGGTGGAATGTTGTATGCTGCGGGGAATGGTAATCTTGGCTTGACCGCCTGGATTGCGAGGAAGGTAAACCTCTATAAAAACCCCTCAATCTTATGGTGTGCTGCGCGCCTATAAGATGCATGGCTGTTGGGGTGGAACAGTCGCAAGCGGGCAACCTCTGGGGCACCTGCCGCACCCCAGTTGTATAAGGCTTACTCAGGCACGCGGGGCTCTGTCTGAGCGGACCTTTAGTTCCCTAGCTGCTCGTGGGACCACAATGGACCCTTCGACCTCTACGTTTCCCCCTACCAGTGGATTGGGTGGGCCACTGGTAGGAAAACACACCCAATCGAAAAAGCGACTTCGTGCTGCGAGTCCTCCAGCGCCTGGTGTTACTAGAGATTTATCAGACTGTCGTAACAGAGCACATGCTGATATCCAGAATGTGTTTTTGATTGTCAAACGGAAGGAAGGTAGCTTTGAGAGAGTTTCTCCCTTTTACATCCACAAGGGTCTTGAGGGAATTGCAGGAACACTGAAATCTGTGAAGCGTCTGCGCAATGGGACTCTGTTAGTTGAAACTTCTAGTTCCCGTCAAGTCACTTCTCTTAGGAAAGCAACCTGTCTCGGAGAGTACGCTATCGAGATCGAGCTCCACTCCACTTTGAACTATAGTAAGGGTGTTGTGACATGTAGGGACTTGGTGGATATCCCCAAGGACGAGTTGAAATCTGAGTGGGCTGACGAAGGTATTGTCGACGTGCAGCATATTATGAAACGAGTCGATGGGGACCTAGTCAAATCCGACTCGTTTATTCTCACTTTCAATCGCCCGAGACTCCCAGAGCATGTTAAAGCGGGTTTCTTACGTTTGCCAGTACGGCCATATTTCCCCAACCCAATGCGCTGTTTTAAATGTCAGCGCTTTGGGCATACTACGTTGGGGTGCAATGGGATAGCCACTTGTGGTAAATGTGGTCAGCCTGCCCATGAAGGAGCCGATTGTTCATCGCCTGTGAAGTGCGTGAATTGCTCTGGGAGTCACCCTGTCTGGAGCCGGGTCTGCCCCATCTATCTCGAGGAACGGAAGATACAGGAGATCAAAACATCTAAGCGCATCCCCTATGGTGAGGCCAAGAAGCTCTTTAAGGCCATGCAGCCTCCTGTGTTTACAACATCTTTCGCTTCCACTCTGCAGAAACCGGTACAGTTGGCCACTGTCGCTACACAAACGGAGGTTGCTAGTGTCAGCACTAATACCTGCATTTGCCAGTGCACTTGTGCTGCTGCGGTTGTTTTGCAACCTGCAGCTCTCCCCACAACATCGGACAAGGCCGTGGTTGCTGACATTGGGGTACTTCCTGCACCTCCCCATATGGCACCTTCTGCCCAGGCGAGTAAAGCTCCAACTGTTGACAAGGTTCTGCATTCTAAGCCCCCCAAGACGAAGACGCCAAAGGTGAAGGTTTTGCCACCTGAGGAGACTAGTCACGGTCAGTCCGATGATGATGCCATCGTACTATCTGACATCTCCCTTGGGTCGCCATCGGAGCTGATGGACATTGATGTCGACCGGGGGCGATCTTCTCGCCCCAGGAATAAATCTCCGGCCAGTACGGGCTCTCCTCCAAAGCACAGGGGCAGGGTGAAAATTCAGCCACCCTGATCACTGGCTCCCATATTACAGTGGAACCTGAATGGGTTCAGGACGCATGTGGCCGAATTACAACTCCTTGTACGAGAGCGCCCCTTGTGCTTATGTCTCCAAGAGACACATTTCCGGGCCACTGATGCTCCTTCTTTACGGGGCTATACCGTGTATCGAAAAGATGATCTGATGGGGGAAAGGGCAAAGGGTGGTGTTGCGGTTTTTGTCCATGACATGCACCACTCATCTGAGCTCCCTCTCGTTACGAACTTGCAAGCAGTTGCAGTTGACCTTCTTGTGGGGCAGAGGCTCACAATCTGTTCCGTTTACTTACCGCCTCAGGACGCCATAGACACTGAGGCTCTCACAGACCTTATTACCCAACTCCCCCGCCCATTTCTCCTTCTGGGGGACTTCAATGCTCATAATGTCTTATGGGGCTCTACGACTACTTGCCCCAGGGGTCGCATTCTGGAAAGCCTCATGGTATCCGAAGAACTGTGCATCCTCAACTCTGGTGCTCCCACTCATTTCTGTACTGCTTCTGGGTCGTCGTCAGCTATTGACCTTTCCTTTTGCTCTCCAGCACTCGCGGATTCTGCTCTGTGGGAGGTTGCCGCTGACCTCCATTCTAGTGACCACTTCCCCCTTTGGATTCGCCTCCTGGATGAGACTGTAGCATTACCAGTGCCACCCAGGTGGAACCTCTGCAGAGCTGACTGGACACTTTTCAGCGATTTAGCTGTTTTGGAACACCGTGCCAGCGTCCACGAATGGGTCGACCATGTTACAGCCGTGATCTCCCATGCTGCTGAATTGTCGATCCCACGGTCCTCAAGTCATCCCAAGAGGCGCCTTGTCCCTTGGTGGACCACTGAGTGCCGCTCAGCCATCCGAGCCCGCCGTGCAGCTCTGCGCCGCTTCAAGTGCCGTCCCTCAGCTGACAATCTTGCGGCCTTTCGGGTGGCAAGGGCCAAGGCGCGGCGAGTGATTAAAGAGAGCAAACGACGGTCATGGCAATCGTTCTTGAACTCCATCTCCCGCTCCACTAGTTCTACAAAAGTGTGGGAAGCCATCAGGAGGATCTCCGGGAAACGCAGCCAACTACCTGTCACGGCATTGCTGCATCAGGGTAGTCTACTCACGGCGCCGAGAGACATTGCCCAGACACTGGCCACGTATTTTGCCGAATCTACTGCCACTATGAACTGTGATCCAGATTTCTGCCGCTACCGCACTGCTATCGAGAGGGATCACTTGGACTTCCGGTCTCCAAATTCTGAACCCTACAACTGCCCCTTCACAATGTGGGAACTGGATTCGGCGCTGTCTGTGGCTCATGATACTGCGCCAGGTGCTGATCAAATCCTGTACAGCATGCTGGAGCACTTGTTGCTGCCATCCAAGGAAGTACTCCTGAATTGTTTTAATATGATATGGTCATCCGGCACGTTCCCTGACTCGTGGAGGGAGGCGATTTTGGTTCCCCTCCTCAAACCGGGAAAGGACCGAATGCATCCCAGTAGTTATCGGAGTATTGCTTTGACGAGCTGTGTCGGGAAGACATTGGAACGCATGGTCAACCGTCGCCTGGTTTGGCTGCTCGAGACCAGGCAGCTCCTTAGCCGTTCTCAGTGTGGCTTTCGGAGATGTCGTTCAACTATAGACAACTTGACCCTGCTTGAGGCGGTCATCCAGCAGGCCTTCTTACGTAACCAGCATTGTCTAGGTGTATTCTTTGACATTAATAAGGCGTATGACACTACTTGGCGCCGCCTTATCCTCAATCAACTCCATCAGTGGGGCTTTCGTGGCCATCTCCCCATCTTCATTCGGTCCTTTCTTTCCCGCCGCGTCTTTCGATATCGGGTTGGTAATGTGCTATCTGATTTGTACGTGCAGGAGAATGGTGTTCCTCAGGGAAGCGTTTTAAGTGTCACCCTCTTTGCCGTCGCCATTAACAGTATCACGTCCACAATCCGGAGTCCTGCCCAGTGCTCCTTGTTTGTGGACGATTTTGCTGTTTTCTGTTCTTCCTCCAGTCTTGTCACTGCTAGTCGGCAGCTGCAGCTTACGATAAAGCGATTAGAGGCATGGACTGCAAAGACGGGTTTTACCTTTTCTGCAGCCAAATGTGTGTGTGTCCATTTTAATCGTTCTCGACGTGCTTTTACCTCCCCTGAATTGCGTCTGAGGGGCACCATTCTTCCTTTTAGAGACAGTGTGAGGTTCCTGGGCCTCACTTTTGATTCCAAGTTGTCGTGGTTGCCGCACCTTAAAGACCTCAAGGTGCGGGCCCTGAAGGCGCTGAATATTTTGAAGTGTTTGAGCCATCGATCCTGGGGAGCAGATCGGGCGCGTCTGCTGCAGTTTTATAGGGCTTTCGTCCGGTCGCGTCTTGACTATGGATGCACTGTGTATGGGTCAGCGAGGCCTTCGTATCTGAAGATTCTTGACGCAGTACACCATGAGGGTATCAGGCTGGCCACTGGTGCATTCCGTACCAGTCCCATCCCCAGCCTGTGTGCTGAGGCAGGGGAACCGCCGCTCGCCATCCGGCGGAAACTCCTCATGGTGCGACGAGTGTGTCAATTCCTTGCCTGTCCTCCCTCCCCTGCATACCCTACTGTTGCCCGACCCCCTATGGAACGTCTCTTTTCCAGTCGTCCAAGGGCAACGAGACCATTTGGGATTCGTGCCAAGCATTTGCTTGAGTCCCTTGGTGTGGAGCGTGTGGCACCCCAACTCCAGGGTTTTACCCGCCTGCCTCCCTGGTTGCTCCAGAGGCCCAGCGTCCTTTTAGACTTGTCAGAGTACCAGAGGAGCTGCACTCCTGCGTTTGTTTTTACCTCCTTATTTTACGATATTTTAAACCAGCATCCTGACCATGTACCAGTATTTACGGATGGCTCTAAACAGGGGGACTCTGTAGGTTGTGCTGTGGTTTTCCCTGATCGAGTCATCAAATTACGGCTTCCTGCAGCGTTTACCATCTTTGATGCCGAATTGTTTGCGATCTTGCGGGCATTGGAGCAGATGAGATGTGTTCCCAGTCTTAAGTTTCTCATCTGTTCTGACTCTCTGAGTGCCCTTCAGACCATGCAACACTTGTACCCAGCGGATACGGTCGTCCAGAACATCCATGATGCCCTACTCCACCTGCAACGGCAGGGGAAGGAGGTTTCTTTCTGCTGGGTGCCGGGGCACGTGGGTATTAGGGGAAACGAACTGGCGGATGTGGCTGCCAAAGATGCATGTTCCCTCCCTCACGTTGTTGAATGTGCCGTCCCCCTCCATGCTGTTACCTCCCTTTTGCGTTTTCGTGTTATGCGTCAGTGGGAAGAGGAGTGGCTGGCAGTCGGTGAAAATAAGCTGCGTCTGGTCAAGGCCACCACGCGGCCATGGCGTACATCCTACCAGTCATGCAGGCGGGATGAGGTTCTCCTCACCCGCCTCCGCATCGGGCACAGTCCCTTAACGCACGGTTTTTTACTCCGGCGGGAGGACCCCCCAATCTGTAGTGCTTGTGGCGTCCAGATAACTGTCCGCCACATTTTACTTGACTGTCCTTTATTCTCTGACCAGAGGGCGGTGGTTTCCTTGCCACCGGATTTGCCCTCTATTTTGCAAGACGACGCAACGACTGTGGTTAAGGTCTTACGGTTTTGTGTCCTGTCCAATTTGTTGCCTCGGATTTTAGGGAGAGGATTTTAATGTGCTGCTGGGTGACTGGTTCACTCAGGCTTTAGGTAAGAGGTCCGCCAGTCACGATTACGTACTTGTTTCACTTCGATTTCTGTTCTCTTTTCCTTGTGTTTCCTTTCCTTTTTTAGTGCGTTTCTTCTCCTCTTGTCTTGCCTCTGTATGTGAGGATTTGTAACTGCGTCAGGCCAGTACCTTTTAACCGTTCTCCTTGTTCGCTGTCCGTCTTCGTCCCTTCTCCGCATGTGTTCCCGTTTCTATGCGTTTGGGCGCTGATGACCACGCTGTTTAGCGCCCGAAAACCTCAAACCACACACACACACACACATATACCCCGTTCTCAAAAATACAGTTTCAAAATTTTTTGTGATGTATTAGATGTTATTTACAATGCTCTAAATGTTAATTTAAAATCTAATATTTTCATTCTTGCACATCAAATACCTGTACTACGAAAGTTTTAATTTTTTCTAAACCCAATTTTGAAGCTGTGCAAGTGCACTAAAAGGCACTCTAGTATTATTTTCTTTATTAAAAGCAACACTCAATCTGAAATAACACTGCCACAGGGAATATTGTTACTTCGTTTCTCAAATCCACTGGATAAGTGTTTAGAGAGCAGTGAAGTGCACTAGAGTCTGAATATGCAGCCCGTACGGCATTAATTTTCACCATTTTCAGAGTACAGTGACCTGCTGTGAAACCACAAATCTATCTTTAATACTTGCTTCCTTACATACAAATTTTATCCTTGCATCACCTAATAGAAACATGTACTTTCACAATTATGTATTATGTGCTCATAACCTCATTGGCAAAAATTTAACAGATCGAAGTCGCACGTCCTGCCACAGTAGCACAATATACCACACTCTGAATAACGTGTTTTGGAGAGATCATTAGTGCAGTGTATCGATGAAAGCACATGTTTTCGTAATACACGCGTATAAATATGAAAAACTCAATTGCGGACTGTTTGTTTCTAAGGCGGTGGTCCCTTCTGTCGCTAATCGCAGGTGAGAGAAGGAAAGTGGCGTGACAAAGTTGAAGGGTTTTTAACTTTTGTGGCATGGTGTTTCTCCCTTCATCTCGTACATTCGCAAAACTTGTCTGGTAATTCCAGTAACAGAGGACAGAGTACACAGTACTCGCCACGTTCGTTTAGGCTTCTTATCCACACCAAATTAAGTGCATGGGGCCAAGGAATTCGGCCATGTGGAATCGCAGTTGGTGCTGATAACTTTCCGATGTTGTTGCCGTTTTGTTAGTCTCATAAATTAGCGTTTTAATTACAATTACGTTATGAAGGAAGAAGAGGATTCAGCAATCGTCGCAGGTGCAGCATTTATTTCACTGCAGGTCCGCAGCTCGTGGCCGTACGGTAGCGTTCTCGCTTCCCACGCCCGGGTTCCCGGGTTCGATTCCCGGCGGGGTCAGTGATTTTCTCTGCCTCGTGATGACTGGGTGTTGTGTGATGTCCTTAGGTTAGTTAGGTTTAAGTAGTCCTAAGTTCTAGGGGACTGATGACCATAGATGTTAAGTCCCATAGTGCTCAGAACCATTTGAACCATTTATTTCACTGCAGGAACCTGACCACCGGAAAAAGAAGAGGAAGAAGCGAACTTGGTAAACGACCTCTCTGTTAAAAAGTAGGGTGCAGAGTGGTGCGACTAGGTTAATGCCTGCCTTAAAATTGAATTGGAGCTGTACTTCCAGCAGAAACGTAATACCCACTCCCAGTTTTGATTGTTTCTCTTTGTTGTTCACGGCGAAAAGATGGCAGAAAAACTCAATTTTCTCTTTCAAATCCTGTATATCACTTTCTAATAGCTGAGTTATTTCCTTCCAAGCGTCTAGTATTTTCAGTTTGTTTTTATAATCGCAATTCTCAGAGGCCCGTAAACATTCCCGATCACGATAAAACTATCATTTTTAATGCTCTCTCCATATTCCACACTGTACTCCAGGTTTTTTTTAAAAGTAGAATAAGTACACACCCTTAGCGAGAGCAGGGATTGCCTGCTGGGGAAATAGCAGCTGTTGAAATCAAGTTTTTTCGTAACAGCCGAAAATTGCACTCAGTATGTTTTATTGACCAGTTTCGCTGTTTAATTTAACAACCAACTACCGTTTTTTAAACTGTAAATTCCGGAGTTTTTAATACTGCTTTGTTAAATTAAAGAGCGAAACTGGCCAATAAAACACACCTAGTCCAACTTTGGGCTGTCCTGAAAAACTTAAATACACACTCGCTATTGAACCAACGAACATTCGACCCGGCGTTCGGACTAGGAGAGGGGTCCCAACGCCGACCAACCAGCAACGTTTTGATGTTACCGCCAGCAGACCGAAACGCAACCGAGGCCAATCGCTTCGTTGGCTACGATTTGCCGTCCGTACACTCCAAGCAAAT
Organism: Schistocerca piceifrons; assembly: GCF_021461385.2. NCBI lineage: Eukaryota > Metazoa > Arthropoda > Insecta > Orthoptera > Acrididae > Schistocerca > Schistocerca piceifrons. Next base: position 23,706,608 of record NC_060143.1, on the reverse strand, counting down.
CTCGGCCGGTTGCCTTTCGGTGGCATTGAATTTACGCGCCTTGCGAAGCAGTGTTGGAAGCGGCTGCGTCTGGTGTGGCGGGAAGGCGAGAAACACTCATTTAACTGCGTAAAATGGTTCAAATGGCTCTGAGCACTATGCGACTTAACTTCTGAGGTCATCAGTCGCCTAGAACTTAGAACTAATTAAACCTAACTAACCTAAGGACATCACACACATCCATGCCCGAGGCAGGATTCGAACCTGCGACCGTAGCGGCCGCTCGGTTCCAGACTGTAGCGCCTAGAACCGCACGGCCATTGCGGCCGGCACGCATTTTGTAACTCTGAATACAACCACAACCTCGTGATGTGCAGTGAATGCGTAAAAACAGCGTTCTACAATCAGTGACAGAATTATTAATCACGCTCGCTTTGTTTACGCAAATGTTAAATTTCAGCACTAAAAGCTAACTTCTCGCTTTCGTCGGTTACCTGGAGCTGGCTATACGAGCTGACGCGATACCAACCGATGAGTAGTCCGATTGGCACTCGGTGACAGGTTGTAGATGACACAGGCAGATTCCAAAAGAAAAAAAACAATGATAGGAGGAGGAAGAAAATAAGAACAAATAAAAAAGTCAGTCCGACGATGAAAATGAAAAATAAAAAAAAAGCATTTAAACCAAGTAATGAAAATAATAATAGTCAATTCGATAAAGATTTACAATTCGAACCCACTAACTTCTTCACATGAGGATATAACTTAACCATTGTGCCACGGTACCACTTATAACGCAGTTACATAAATTCCCTTGTAGAACCAGTTGCAACGGTGGCTTAATACCTTCAAATAGTTGAGCCTCACATAATCGTATTACGCTTATCTACTGTAGGCCAATCTCTCTGATGATAATAATTGAATATGTGACGCCGAATCGCATCTTGTGCAAAAGGATCCAGTAGTGTTCGGCTAGTGCTGTTTACGAAATGCATTTCGTTACCATCTTTTCGTGCGTGTTGTTTATGGGGCGGTTATCATGTCTGATAAAATGACAAATAAAAGGACAAGACCAAAGACTAGCGATCTAAATCCGTCAAGATCAAAAGCCAGACAAGAAACTGGAAATGAACTGACCATTTGTTGTGGCAGTTCGGGCGCGACGTTGAGCGCTCTGATTAGAGGAAGACGAAACGCGCGAAATGTCAACTATCAAGTAATGTTAATCAGACTATTGAGCAGATGTGTGCCATTTTAGCCTGCGTGTGTACAAACGCAGTTAGCCGATGCTCCTCCCTGATACACTCTTTAGTCCTTCGCACTACGCCACTCACAACGCACCATGGACATGCGCGCCCAAAAAAATGGTTCAAATTTCTCTGAGCACTATGGGACTTAACTTCTGAGGTCATCAGTCCCCTAGAACTTAGAACTACTTAAACCTAACTAACCTAAGGACATCACACACATCCTTGCCCGAGGCAGGATTCGAACCTGCGACCGTTGCGGTCGCGCGGTTCCAGACTGTAGCGCCTAGAACCGCTCGGCCACTCCGGACGGCCATGCGCGCTCAATCGGCTAGTTTAATGGCAGAAAGACCTCCCGAGCAAAGAAATTAAAGGCGACGAGGTACGTTGGGCTAGAATAAAACGTCAAAGAAGTTGGATGGATAATACACATACGTGCTCGCCAGCAACTCAAAAACAAAAATGCACATAAAATGTATTCCATCTCAGAAACGGTTCAGTGCAGTGCATTATGTCCACACGAAGTTTTTTGCTTCAAATCAGCGAGCCTGTCATATCCCTGAATATGACCGCTCCTTCTGAGACACCTTGCGTTTGATTTCAATGTATTTTCGACTTACTTAAGTATAGAAAATTATGTTATATATCACAGTGTGTTGTCTCTGCTCTTCACGGGAGAAGATTGTCGAGGAAACAAAAGCACACTGTGCACCTTGCGTCGTCCCTGAGAGAGATCTACCAAATAAGTACATTTGCATCATTATACCGAACTGTTATAATGACCTGGATACATGGAACGCCTTCGGTTTTGTCCATATCAGTTTGCGTTGAAAATCGCTGTCTGTTGTACTTCTACTCGGTATGAGAGAGGGATAAATAGTACCATTGCTCTCGGACCCAATCAGTATGTTCATTTCCGTAAGTTGTGATATTCCAGGCATGACAAGTGTTGTTGTTGTTATTGTTATGGTCTTCAGTCCTGAGACTGGTTTGATGCAGCTCTCCATGCTACTCTATCCTGTGCAAGCTTCTTCATCTCCCAGTACCTACTGCAACCTACATCCTTCTGAATCTGCTTAGTGTATTCATCTCTTGGTCTCCCTCTACGATTTTTATCCTCCACGCTGCCCTCCAATGCTAAATTTGTGATCCCTTGATGCCTCAGAACATGTCCTACCAACCGATCCCTTCTTCTGGTCAAGTTGTGCCACAAACTTCTCTTCTCCCCAATCCTATTCAATACTTCCTCATTAGTTATGTGATCTACGCATCTAATCTTCAGCATTCTTCTGTAGCACCAAATTTCGAAAGCTTCTATTCTCTTCTTGTCTAAACTATTTATCGTCCATGTTTCACTTCCATACATGGCTACACTCCATACAAAGACTTTCAGAAATGACTTCCTGACAAGTGTTGTGCATACTAATTTCGTAAAGGGGTCGTTCTGATGGGCGTCAGGTGGTTGGTACAAGTGACGCATTCCGCGGCCCAGTTTCCAAAGTGGCAAAGTGAGCGATTCCTTATCAGCATCAGCGGTTCCTTATCAGCGTCAGCAGCATGGGGCTGACGATAGTGGGTGCTGCAGCAGTAGGTGGGCGCATGGCGGACGCTCGTAGCATGCATGACGCTGACGCTCTGAACCGAGGCAGATGTAGATACTATACGAAGGGAAAAAGAAAAACCCTCTAGAGCGTTAACTACTACTCAAGCGATCAAGTATTCTGTCTGGTAAAAACAGTTGGGGAGCAAGCTGTATGTGGTTTGCATTCGCAAGTGGTCGCTCGAGTTCCACCGGTTGTCGGTTCTCGTGTCGTCCGTACCGTTTCAACGTTCGCCTTGGTGTGACCTGCACGGTTTTGCACTCTGCTGTTTTGCGCGCAAACTACTTTTGTTGTCGAACTTGAATCGCGTCAGCGATGAAGTGGGCAGGAGAGAATGTAGTATAGCTAATAGAAAGGAATGTTGATATACATGTGCTTAAGGGATCCAGAGCACAAAATGCCGAAAAAAAGTTAATATTCTGCACTAAATTGTAGAAGCACTCAAAAGATTTAATTGGAGTCTTGAGGAGATGATAAATCATTACTTGCCCTCGTCAGGTGGGAACAAAATGAAGAAGCACAAGGTTTCGTATTTACTTCTATTAAAAAGGCGCTGCACAATAAATTTCCTTGGAAGTAAACAAATCGGAACTTGTTTCCGTAATGGTGGTTAAAGGTTAATGTAAAATTAATAATGTAGGAAACACGTGACCATTCTTTTGGCTTACTTACAAGGCAACTGTACTATATCTCAGATGCAACGTTGTTATTTTATGAACTTTTGATCTAACAACCATATAAATAAAAATCGTTATTTTCTCGATCGCTATATCTCATTTTCCGCTAAAATATATGAGTGTTTTTACCAAATAACCAATGTGACAGATCGTATGCGTATTTCGACATTACGTTAATCGTTCCTAATTGACGTTATCTTCCTTATACGCACTTTTTAGAAGATGATTGAGTGCTTCGCATATAGTACAGTAGACATGAAAACTGAGACATACCAACCATGAAATGCGAAGAAAATACCAAGGTACTGTCTCCAGTTGCCAAGAACCTGAGTATAAACGATAGCCTTTCTTTAGTTCGTAGTGCCCGTCGATAATTAATACCCTGAACGAGATTTTCACTCTGCAGCGGATTGTGCGCTGATATGAAACTTCCTTGCAGATTTAAAGTTTGGAAGGTAGGAGACGAGGTACTGGCAGAAGTAAAGCTGTGAGGACGGGGCGTGAGTCGTGCTTTGATAGCTCAGGCGGCAGTGCACTTGCCCGCGAAAAGCAAAGGTCCCGAGTTCGAGTCTCGGTCCGGCACACAGTTTTAATCTGCCAGGAAGTTTCAGTTAATACTCTGCTGTGAAATTTCTCCGTCTGTTGCAAAGAGAAGCAAACAAAAATCGTCAGCTGACAGTGTTTGGGAATAATGCTAAAGACGGCTGGTGGTGAAATTCAGTGGTACCTACACTATCTCCATGCGTTTCACACTTGTGTAAAAAATTCAGACATTTACATATCCTTTTTTTTTCCTTTTATGTCGTGTTGCCTGCAGCTATCTCTCGATACAATATCATCCCATCAGACTCTGACAGCTTTATATAGCGACTGTAATTACCGTTGTGTCGAGTGAAACCTGTGTGCCAAAGATTTTAGCGCTGACAAAACAATAACGTAGGGCTGGCATGCTTACTCTTGATATCTCGTATTATCTTCCTTTCCTGCATTGTAAACGCTTGTTCACACGTACATGCGAATGGTAGTGAACTCTGATCAATCGTCGGCGGATGAGGACTTGTGTTCACTTCCATTCGCTCCGCTGTAAACGAGGTTTTAAATGCTTGTGCAAAAAATTCAGACATCTACATATCCTTTTTTTTTTCTTTTATGTCGTGTTGCCTGCAGCTATCTCTCGATACAATATCATCCCATCAGAATCTGACAGCTTTATATAGCGACTGTAATTACCGTTGTGTCGAGTGAAACCTGTGTGCCAAAGATTTTAGCGCTGACAAAACAATAACGTAGGGCTGGCATGCTTACTCTTGAAATCTCATATTATCTTCCTTTCCTGCAATGTAAACGCTTGTTCACACGTACATGCGAATGGTAGTGAACTCTGATCAATCGTCAGCGGATGAGGACTTGTGTTCACTTCCATTCGCTCCGCTGTAAACGAGGTTTTAAATGCCTCAGCAAATACTACCACGTAACTTCAGAGACTAAACATGAACCAGTAGCAAGGTCAGAGCGCTTTCGCCAGTGCACCGCTCATAACTTATGACAGCTTTATATAGCGACTGTAATTATCGTTGTATCGAGTGAAACCTGTGTGCCAAAGATTTTAGCACTGACAAAACAATAACGTAGGGCTGGCATGCTTACTCTTGATATCTCATATTATCTTCCTTTCCTGCAATGTAAACGCTTGTTCACATGTACATGCGAATGGTAGTGAACTCTGATCAATCGTCAGCGGATGAGGACTTGTGTTCACTTCCATTCGCTCCGCTGTAAACGAGGTTTTAAATGCCTCAGCAAATACTACCACGTAACTTCAGAGACTAAACATGAACCAGTAGCAAGGTCAGTGCGCTTTCGCCAGTGCACCGCTCATAACTTATAGGTGTTGCGCACGCTAAACGCTTATGAGCAACTTAAGTAGGAAATCTAAGTTACCAGGAACTTCTTCCATCTAGCATGCAGAGCCGCGAAGAACGATAAATTCAGGCCCCTGGCAATGTCTACGTGCCTGTTCCACTGCTTTCAATCGTTTCTCACTGCAACTACTAACTACGAGCAGTTTCGAGTTTTCATTCACCCTCACTCCACACAGTCACTTTAATGCAACTGTTCATCAACTGTGAGTAGCCAGCCTCCCAGTTGTATTGTGCCTTTTAATTTTGAACGTTGTAGTGCATTTTCATGGGAGACACTGAAATACAGACGTAGGATCCCTGTTCTTCTATCAGTGTAGTCCGACGTATATCTCTGTCCTGCGGATATTTGGAATGAATGCTAGTGCAGTGTAATACAATGTAGTTTGTGGTTTTCTGAACACTTAACGAAGAGGAATGTGGGAGAGAGTGTACTCGGCGCCTGCATAGAACCAACTCCTCTTAATCATTGCTAAAATTATGTTTAAAAATAGTGAAATAATATTGCTCACATGAAAGAAGCCGAAGGCAACGGGAGGTTTCAGATGGTTTATATTATGGCAGGACAGAGATTTTGAAATTAAATTTTAAACTAAAAAACATTTCCAGGGACAGATATGGACTGGGACTGTAATTTATGGGTTATGAACTGCAGATTAAAACTGAAGAAATTGTAGAAAATTAAGGAGATGAGACCTGGATAAGTTGAAAATGCAAGATAAAAAAAAGAAAAAGAATGGGTAGCCTTAAGAGATGAAATTGTGAAGGCAATGGAGGGTCAAATTGGCAGAAACACAAAACCTAGTAGAAATAATCGGATAATGCACGGAAATATTGAATGTAACTGATCAAAGGAGAAAATATAAAAAATGAAACAAGCAAAAGGCGATAAAGGGGTGTAAAAAATGAGATTGACAGGAAGTGCAAGCTGGCAAAGCAGGAGTGGCTAGAGAAGAAATGCGCGAGCATGGGAAAGATACATAAATCTTATAGGAAAATTAAAGAAATTTTTGGAGAACTGAGAAGCACCTGTATGAATATTAAGAGCTCGGTTGGCAAGCCTGTACTACATAGAAGGTGTATATAAAGGAAACAAACTTGAAGACTATATTATAGAAAGAGAAAGTGAGGTAGAAGATATGATACTGTAAGAAGAATTTGAAGCAGCTCTGGAGTAGACACTTTCCTTCAGTGTTCTTAAGATTATGAGTCGATGGCATGAAAGGTCAGTAGTAGTTGAGGAGGGAGTGAGACAGGATAACAGGCTCTCCCCGGTGTCCTTCAACCTGTCCGCTGAGCAAGCAATAAAGGAAACCAAGGAGAAATTTTGAAAGGAATCAGAGTTTATGAGGAAGAAATGAAAACGCTTCGGTTTGCCGATGACATTATAAATTTTTTATCAGAGGTGACGTTGCGCTTTTGAGAGCTGTTTAACAGAATGGGTAATGTTTTGAAAAGAGGTTATATGATGAATATAGATAATAGTAAGGGTTCTGGAAGGTAGTCGAGTGAAATCACGCGGTTCTGAGGGAAATAGTTGGAAAATGAGACACAAAAAAAGTCGATGAGTTTTGCTATTTTGTGCAGCAAAATAACTGCCTTTGGCCGAAGTAGGGAGAACATAAAATGCACACTCGCAATCGCAGGAAAAGATTTTCTGAAGAAGATAAATTTATTAATATCTAATATAAATTTAAGTGGTAGGGAGCCTTTCCTGAAAGCGTTTGTCTGGAGTGTAGCCTTGAATGCAAGTGAAAGGTGAACGATAAGCAGGTCGGACACGAACAGAATGGAAGCTTTTCGAAGAACGATGAAAATTAGATGGGTAGATCGAAAATTAATGTAAAGGCACTGGATCGAAATATGGAAAGAAAATGTGGCACAACTTCACTCAAAAAGGAATCGGTTGATAGGACGCGTCCTGAGGCACCAAGAAATCGTCAGTTTGCGAACGGAAGGAAATGGTGGCGGTGGTGGGAATTGAGGGAATACAGGGCTTGAATACAGTAAGCAGGATCAAATGGGTGTTGATTGCAGTTGTATCGCAGAAATGAGGAGGCTTGCACAGGTAGACTAGCGAGGAGAGCCTCATAAAACCAGTCTTGGTTGAAGATACTATCAACAACGAAAGGGACCGCCGAGCTTGACGCCACAATCGAAAGTGTCACATAATTTGTCTCTGTGTATACAGATATATTTAGAAAGCAATTTAAGTTATAATGGTGTATTCTTGTAACCAGGGCTTAAAACACCACCCCCTCTTCTCCAACTGCCATTAAGATACAAATGAAATCTCTTCCGTTAGCGGGTATCGAAACAGTTGCTTCAGAGTCTAGTGGCAACTTAATAACGCATGGGACACCTACTTTGACAGGTATGAGTATACAATATATTCTAACATGTGAGATTGTTGAAGCAGTATGGTACTTATTGTTAAGGTAGAACATATGTAAAATTTGAGGCCTATTAGATGGGGACCTAATCGAACAGTGTACATTTCAAATACATTTACTAACTAGGACAATATTTCAGACTAAAATCAGTTGCAGCTAGTAAACAATTATTCGCAGTTTTCTTTGGAATGACTCTCTGCGGACCCATGTGTAAGGAAATATTTTTGTTTCTGTTACCGTGCACTTTCCCGCGATAATAATTATGCTACACCCTATATAATCAAGTAAAATACCATAAACAACCACTTTTGAGTTTGTTTCTCTTTGTATTTCATAGAGAAATCCCAATCGTCAGATAATTCATTACGACAATTTCATTTTTGTTACTCTCTGCCACCTGTGTTCAATAGAAGTTCTTGTATAATTGTCACCCAAAAACTGGCAACAGTTAAAGAACTAAAGACCAGAATTTTTATCAGACTGATATTACGAATGGAATGGCCATATTGTACCGGTTGCAGAGGAATATCTGTGTTTGAAGCTCAGCATGAACATTAGCTCAACAGTTTCTGTGTGTGTGCTCTTGTGAAACGCTGGAAATGGCGTGTGTCTCCTGTTAGGTATGTTACCATCCACACAAATTTCTTCGAGGCGCCGTCCAGTGCTGACGGCATTTTGTACGTTTGCTTTATTTCAAATTTCTGCCGATAACATATGAGATGTTACAGATAAGTTGCTTAGGCTGGCGATCACCGATTACCAGTGGACGAAAAGGCAAATACGGAACGCTAATATGCTCCACATCACATTACTGCATGTGCCAGTTACTTGTTTTAAGTGTCTCGCTTCATGCTATTTCAATAGACTAACCCTCTATCCTTTAGACATAGAAGTGTACTCTGCCAGTTCGTTCTTGTCGCGCCGTTTTCGATGGCTAACATATATATACAGGAATTTCTTTGCTTTATATCTGCCTTACCACTTCATTGTGTAACTGCCCTGTTTACTTAGGTTGTAAATGTTCCGAACACCGTCTTTCAGGACTTTCCCAAAGTTTTCTCTTCATGTCGATTAAGTTCTGAGAACTATAAAATACACCACCGCAGTACTAAAAATTAAATAATTTCCGTGTAGACCTTGCGTCCTTTTAAGGTTGAGAGTGGAGTATGTATACTGGTGTAACAATCTTTAACAGGGTCCTGGCAGACATCATACATGAAAATTTGAAATTCCGCAGATATGCAGAAAATAAGTGGAAGAGTGTTGTATCTTTCTACGAACTAAGTTATGAGAATGTTTAAAATCGGAGTGTAAATTCCATTTAATAGTAATTTGCGTGTGAAACTGGTTTTAGTTTTTCCATTGTATAGCATGCTCGGTTAATAGGGATCTGTAAATTCAGAAAAGTTACGTAAATGCTGAGTTTGAAGCAGTCAACAAAAATAGTAGCTGAGTAAGTGGCATTTAGATTTCAATCAATTTGAGGGGCTAATTATTACATTAAACACACACACACACACACACACACACACACACACACAGAGAGAGAGAGAGAGAGAGAGAGAGAGAGAGAGAGAGAGAGAGAGAGCGAGAGAGAGAGCGAGAGAGAGAGAGAGTGCTGTTTACTCAGCTTCGCCCAGTAACTTATTTGTCCAATGTTTTGAATAAGTGACAACCAACTGCCGTTAAATAATTCAAAAAATTCTGTTTTAACCCTCAACTGTTTATTTTTGAAAGCCTATATGTTGGCCGGTTTCTGCCACAGTTCACCAAAGCGTCTTCGTTAGTGCTGTAAGTGCTGTGTATGACTATTGATTGTGAATGCTCACTATGACAACTTTGAGGTTGTATCAGCTTCAAAAGACCATGAAATATATTTTTACCTCATGTGGTTTCACTATAAGTCCTGTGAAGTTGGCCCATGATCGAAACCGGTAGCCATGTAGGCTTTTCAAACAAACAGCCGATGTTAAAAATGCATTTTTTGTTCGAATTTATTTATCTCACTGTCCAGAACAAACTTAGATTCTGTAATTGTTTTTTACGACTATAAATTCACTATTCCAATAAGAAAGTCAACTGTTTCATATATTGAACACTAATAAAATTTCATTCCTAATCTCGTTTTTGATTACGTCACCTCTTTCCCACTCCAAACCCCTCCCCCACTACTGGCGATGCTCGGAGTGTCTTTTCGCCACTGTACCTTTATCTTTCATGTCTGTACCGCAGAACTACTTAAACCTAACTAACCTAAGGACATCACATACATCCATCCATTCCCGAGGCAGGATTCGAACCTGCGACCGTAGCAGCTGCGCGGTTCCGGACTGAGGAGCCTAGAACCGCTCGGTCACAGCGGCCGGCCCAAGCGTTCCAGAGTTGTCCGTTGAAGCCCACTTACACTTTAAGTGTGCACTAGAGGGATCGGAAAAAATCGCATGTAGATAGACGCGGCATTGGGTCGCGACGGTCAGGCCGCATCGCTGAAATGTTCGTTTACTGCTTCGGGTCGGTCAGACAGAGCGCTGCTTCGACGCGACCGCCACCAAATCTGCAGCAGCTGTCTGCACAAAGTTGTCTCAGAATACAGGCCGGTGTCTGCACCTGCTGGCGCATTTAACTACTGTGTTCACATACTGACGACTGGTGGCTGGCGGCAGGCCTGTCTTATAGCGCTACAAATGCAAGCTGCTAATCAGATTTCGGCTGGTCCCACAGTGTGGCAGCTGTGTGTGACGTCGCTTCTCGCTGTACACCCTGGCCATCTCCCGCGGCCTTCCTTGTCTGATCAGACCATTAGGCCGGTATGACACTATGATAATTCTTTGACGAAGAAATATAATCAAATATTCGTCAAATTTCTTTCACGAAAACCTTTGACGTGGCCATCTCCCGCGGCCTTCCTTGTCTGACCAGACCAGTAGGCCGGTATTACACTACGATAATTCTTTGACGAAGAAATATAATCAAATATTCGTCAAATTTCTTTCACGAAAACCTTTGACGTGGCGCTAAAAAGGTGTATTACACTGTCGTCATATTCGTCGTCAAAATTCAAGATGGCGGACAACACATTATACGCTGCAGTCGCTTGTACCACAATTGCATTGCATGTGCATTTGGAAGGGAAGTGGCGGTAAAAAGGAAGTATACTCGGGCGAAGCCGTGGGCTTTACATCGAGGCAGTAAAAGCAGCTAGTGGTGGTCGGCAAGTCGTATACAAATGACTTACGAATAGAAGAGGATGCATTTCAGTATTTGACTAGTAAAGTGGCTCCTCATATTACAAAGCAGAATTCTCCCTTGAGTAATGCTGTCTGTGCAGAAGACAGGTTCACCATAACACTGCGATTTCTTGCTACGGGGGAGAGCTAGTCTCGCTTACTATACAGCACTTAAATATCACCGTGCACATTAACCAAAATAATTCCAGAAACGTGTGAAGTGACTTATAAAGCACTATACAAGGAATATCCGAAGATAAATAAATGTTTAGTGCACTATATGGACCTTAAGAACTATTTTTATTATCGAATAATTTAGTTAAATACAAAGTTAATAAAAAGTACGAAACAGACGAAGCACTTTTTAACTTGAAGCGTTCCGGAGTTCAAAAATGACGAAGTAGAACGGACAATTAAGAAGAAAAATTATTTTGGTGTTGTCGTCCTCTATCCCGGCTTGCTGAAAAGCTGCCTAGACGATTCCCAGATATAGAGGTGGATGGCTGTAGCTGTAATTGTGTATCTGAAGTCGCACACAGCGTATTCCACCTTCCCATCAGCACACAATTAATAGCGTGCATTGTGCCCCTTGCTCACTCCCCCGCCCCTTCCGAATCGAGGTTATTATAAAAAGAGTGGAAGGAACACACCAACAAAACTTTGGAGCCATGTTTACAAACAAACTACAGACGTCAAATATCTGTGGCGATGCCAGCGCTCCAAGTGGTTGCATTTCACATTGCAGTGAACAGAAGACGAACGACTTTTATGACCAAATCTACGGCGAGGCCCTAGATTTGATCATATTTCTTTGACGAAAGGCGAGATCTGACGAAGTTCCCTATTACATTATCAAGTTTCTTTGTCATAAATATTTGACATACCAACTTTGACAAAGAAATATGATAGTGTAATACTGGCCTTAGTAGAGACCGCAGTGTTGTTCTCGATGTATTTCTCGCATGATCACTTAGCTCTGGTACGTTTTAAAACTACTACTGTTCTAATCAGTCAAGCTGAAAGCGCTTTATAAGTTACAGGGCTGAAAATTGAGTGAAACGCGGATATGAATAGAAGCTAGCTTTACTCTCTCCAGGTAGATGCACAAGTTTACGGATTAAAATAATTACCATATTAACACCACAATAATGTTTCACACCAGATGTTGGTGTTGTTGTTTTTGTTCCCTTCAGTCCGTAAACTAGTTTGATGCAGCTCTACATGCCACTGTATTCTGTGCAAGCTTCTTTAATCTCCGAATAACTACACCTTTTGCAACTTACACCTTTTGAATCTATTTACAGTTTTCATATCTTGGTCTCGCTCTACGATTTTTACCCCCCATGCTTCCCACCAGTACTAAGTTAGTGATCCCTTGATGTCTCAGAAAGTGTCCCATTCTACTCAGGTCGTTCTTTGCTCCCCAATAGCCCGCATCTCGTGGTCGTGCGGTAGCATTCTCGCTTCCCATGCCCGGGTTCCCGGGTTCGATTCCCGGCGGGGTCAGGGATTTTCTCTGCCTCGTGATGGCTGGGTGTTGTGTAATGTCCTTAGGTTAGTTAGGTTTAAGTAGTTCTAAGTTCTAGGGGACTGATGACCATAGATGTTAAGTCCCATAGTGCTCAGAGCCATTTGAACCAATTTTGCTCCCCAATTCTATTCAGTACCTCCTCATTAGTTACGTGATCTACCCATCTAATCTTCATCATTCTTCTGCAGCACCACATTTCAAAAGCTTCTATTCTCTTCTTGTGTAGACAGCTTATCATCCATGTTTCACTTCCATACATGGCTACACGCCATATAAATTTCGGAAAGACTTCGTAATACTTAGATCTATGTTCGGTGATAACAAATTTTTCTTCAGAAACGTTTTTCTTGCCATTGCCAGTCTACACTTTGTATCCTCTCTATTTCGACCATCATCCGTTATTTTACTTCCCAAACAACAAAACTCATCTACTACTTTCAATGTTCTCATTTCCTAATCTAATAGTCGCAGCATTACCTGATTTAATTCAACTACATTTCATAATCCTTGTTTTGCATTTGTTGATGCTCACGTCATATCCAAGCCGTGCAGTTTCTCTCACAAGTCCATTGCTGTCTCCGACAAAACTACAATGTCATTGACAAACCTGGAAGTTTTTATTTCTTCTCCCAGAACTTTAATTCCTTCTCCAAATTTTTCTTTGGGTTCCTTTAGTGCCTGCTCATTTTACAGATTGGATAACTTCGGGGATAGATGACAACCCTGCCTCGCTTCCTCTTCAATCATTGCGTCCTTTTCATGTCCCTCGACACTTGTAACTGCCGTCTGTTTTCTGTACAAGTTGTAATTAGCCTTTCGCTCCCTGTATGCTACCTTCAGAATTTCCAAGAGAGTATTCAAGTTAACATTGTCAAAAGCTTTGTCTAATTCCCCAAATGCTATGATATAGGTCGTAGCCTTCCTGTTCATACGTATGATCGGTATGAAACTCTCTGTCCCCACGTACAAAAAAGATATTTTTTTAAAATTTTTGTCGGATTCAGAGTGTAAGAGTATTTTCATCACCATTTTGTTTTTCGAAATCATTTCTCCATGGAAAGCTGCGAAAACATATTAGAACTCTTGTTATCGTCAACCATTTAAGTGATGGGTACGTGGACCACCTTCAGATATCGTAATCCAGTCTTGATCCGCGAGCTTTTTTGCAGCAGGCTGGCAGTTTACATTTTGGCCGCCAAGTGAACTGACAATATTCTTGCATTTGAAGGCATGGCCAGGCAGTAGTATGTGCCATATTTTCTGTGACACGTGCTGAACTGTTGAAGTCATTAATTAGAACCTAGTTCTCCAATTTTCCATTTTTGCAGTTATTACCGATTAAATAGGCGCATAATTTCAAGGCATAAGTGACTTGAAGATAATTTTCCTAATCTACGTTGGACTTAACGTAGATACTTACATTAAAAGCAGTTGTCCCAAAGTTTACAGTTATTTGAGCATACAGAAGGATCATCTTCCCCACCGTCCGACGCTCCAATGAAGGACAAAGCAACTTTTACAAGATAAAAATCTTAGTTAGAACTGGAGCAGATCAGCGTCAAATCCTCAATGAGGTGCTGTTCCTATGTTCGATAAAATGAAAATGTCGGTAGTCGGAAAAAAGTTACACTTCAACGTAATGTATCACGTGATGATTACCCTCAGCTTATTCTCAGTTCCAATACCGCAAGATTATATTAAAAAGATTTCTCGAAATTTGTTTGGCTGTCATTGTAGCAAGAAGAGCAACCCTTCTAGCATTTTAGAAAAGTAATTTGACGTGCATTTGTAGTTTGGAGTTATTCATCATTTGCATGTGTTTTATTTGCTTGAAAATCAGGAATGCTCAGAATTGCGATTTCAGTAAAAAAGAATTTTAGACAACCGTAAGTGGTAAGTTATGTTTAACGAATTTGCAGTCGGTAAGAGATTTTTTTTCGCACAGAGCGCATACCCAAGCAGTGCTGCATTTCTGTGGCGACTTCGAAGTAAGCGTAAATCTTTAAGGACTTACAAATGAATTCTCAATAATAGATTGTCAGTAACAAATGAGAAAACAACATGTTTAATTTTCAATAAGCACACACAAACGTAACGACAAAAAAGAAAGATTTAACTTAGGAGAGAGTTTTCGCCAATGCCACTTTAACATAAGTAAGAAACTGATTCACCCCATATCTCCAGTAGTGCTACTATCTCTAACAGCATTCAGAGTATTACCTCCCAATAACGTGTTTCCTACTAAAGGAAAGCATTCAGTTCCTGTGCCTTACTTAGCGGAAGACCTGAAACCTAAGGTTTCTATGCCACGTGTAACCTTCAGGGAGGACATGTATTTTATCCGCTCCTTTGCACACAGATAACAACGTGCCCTGAGCAATAATATTTCGCAGGAAGTGATGATACACATAAGAACTCGAATTTTATAGGCAATGTTGTTGCAAGGAGCGACGGCACATTGACACCTGCTTTTATGTGCTTCACGGGCAATTCAGTATTGAGTAGAATGGTTACATAGAGCACAGCGCTTCCTACCCACCAAATCATTACTACACTACTGGCCATTAAAATTGCTACACCACGAGGATGACGTGCTGCAGACGCGAAATTTAACCGACAGGTAGAAGATGCTGTGATATGCAAATGATTAGCTTTTCAGAGCATTCACACAAGGTTGGCGCTGGTGGCGACACCTACAACGTGCTGACATGAGGAAAGTTTCCAACCGATTTCTCATACAAACAGCAGTTGACCGGCGTTACCTGGTGAAACGTTGTTGTGATGCCTCGTGTAAGGAGGAGAAATGCGTACCATCACGTTTCCGATTTTGATAAAGGTCGGATTTTAGCCTATCGCGATTGCGGTTTGTCGTATCGCGACATTGCTGCTCGCGTTGCTCGAGGTCCAATGACTGTTGGCAGAATATGGAATCGTTGGGTTCAGGAGGGTAATACGGAACGCTGTGCTGCATCCCAATGGCTTCGTATCACTAGCAGTCGAGATGAAAGGCATCTTATCCGCATGGCTGGAACGGATCGTGCAGCCACGCCTTGATCCCTGAGTCAACAGATGGGGACTTTTGCAAGACAACAACCATCTTCACGAACAGTTTGTCGACGTTTGCAACAGCATGGACTATCAGCTCGGAGACCATGGCTGCCGTTACCCTTGACGCTGCATCACAGACAGGAGCGCCTGCGATGGAGTACTCAACGACGAACCTGGGTGCACGAATGGCAAAACGTCCTTTTTTTCGGATAAATCCAGGTTCTGTTTACAGCATCAGGATGGTCGCATACGTGTTTGGTAACATCGTGGTGAACGCACATTCGAAGCGTGTATTCGTCATCGCCATACTGGCGTATCACCCGGCGTGATGGTATGGGGTGCCATTGGTTACACGTCTCGGTCACCTCTTGTTCTGATTGAGGGCACATTGGACAGTGGACGTTACATTTCAGATGTGTTACGACCCGTGGCTCTACCCTTCATTCGATCCATGCGAAACCCTACATTTCAGCATGTTGCAGGTCCTGTACGGGCCTATCTGGATATAGAAAGTGTTCGACTGCTGCCCGGGCCAGCACATACTCCAGATCTCTCACCAATTGGAAACGTCTGGTCAATAGTGGCCGAGCAACTGGCTCGTCACAATACGCCAGTCACTACTCCTGATGAACTGTGGTATCGTGTTGAGGCTGCATGGACAGCTGTACCTGGACACGCCATCCAAGCTCTGTTTGACTCAATGCCCAGGCGTATCAAGGCCGTTATTACGGCCAGAGGTGGTTGTTCTGGGTACTGATTTCTCAGGATCTATGCACCCAAATTGCGTGAAAATGTAATCACATGTCGGTTTTAGTATAATATATTTGTCCAGTGGATACCCGTTTATCATCTGGTGTAGCAGTTTTAATGACCAGTAGTGTATTTGGAGAATGTAGCTAGCGACCATGGTCTGATTGCCACTGTATCTCGCCAGTGACGTCCCAGCTAGTGACCCCGAGGCCCACGTGGTAGCCCTGGTTGACAAGAGTTTCGGCGAGAAGCCGGAATACCCCCTCCCCCCCTTTTTTTAAAGTTTAGCAGTACTGGAAGCAAGAGAGCACTCTTATCATGCATTGAATGCTAAAAGGAAATCAGCAATTCTTGGTTTCTCTGCGGCCGTTGCATTATACGCCGTGGCAGTGAACAACCAAAGAAGAACAATGTCATTATGGTTGAAAAGAATGGATGATCAGGCCGGAGGAGAGGGGAAGCTTGACATTTCTTCGAAAACAAGTTCTTTTACAGGGCGAAAGCTCGTTTCGACATTGAGGACGAGCAAATATAATTATCAATCCGTACTAGATCTTATGCATCAGAAGTTTTCGAAGCAGAACGATGTGACGAGAAAAGCGATTACTGTTTCAGATAAATTATTGGCTACTCTAAGATTCTATGCCACTACTGAATCCAAGTCTGTCAAGAAACTACTTTTTGGCACATAAGCATCCTCACTGCGAGCACCACATCTCTTCGACTTCTCGATGACACTTCTTTTTGGGCGGTACTGAGAACGCAGGGTGTTCATTTTCTTTTCAGTTTCCTCCCCCGTTGCGTGCCTACACTCTTTTAATGTAAAGCACATTTATTTTATAGCTCTTATCACTTTTGTTCCTATTGTGATAAAGTGTTCTTTTGATGTCGAAAAGACACGGCTTCGGTTTATATTGTTAATTAAAACACTCGTGTGTTCTTTCCGAGTTGCCACATTGTACTTTCTTGCAGGTCGAAATGCAGCAATAGTGTGTGGGGAATAAAATTAGGCAGGCATTAATGCCAGTGATTCGGAAACAGTGCATTTGACTATAACCTAATTTTTTTAAAAATCCTTTACTCCTCCTCTAAAGCGCGCTGTGTGTGCGCTACCCCAATCACATTTTTGTTTTCAGATAATAAGTCTAACACACGTAGCAATTGGTTGTTGGTATACTTTACAGAAGTAGTCTTCAATGGTTGTTTCTTATCTAGGAAGATTCTCTTTCGTGACGATATTGACGGAGCACGACGTGCGAGAGTGGGAACGACCCAATGGTACAATATAAGCATAATTTGCTGTACCGATAGATTCTGTTTTACGTAAACCTATTTTCCGCTAGCATTGGCCCATTTTTCCTGTATTTTGCTCATTTTGCGTGACTTGGGAACGCTAGCAGCAAAATGATATCATTTCGTCCATTTTAATGTGTGTTTTGACCTTCCCAGTTTCTATGTTACTGTCGTTTGTCTAGGACCTACGTCTTATTTTTATAACTCATCTTTCTTCCGTCGTATGACCTACTTTTCATCATGTAAATTGTGTATTCTATATAAAATATGTTTTGTAGTTTTAACTGTGCTAACAATCCCAAGGATAATCTATGAAGTTATCTTTATCCCTTTCAGTTCTCTCTTACTTTCTATACAATTTTTGTTTACAGGTCACCTCAATCGCATAAAAACCAGACAATAGAGGCAATGAACAGCGAAGACTGCTTACTTATTTTTTAATAATTTCCCAAGTTTCTTGGTCGTGCACTTTTTTATTTTGAATGTCCTTATCATCGTTCTGTTTGTCAGCATCCACAAATCTGATGATCTCAAACACTTTCTCTCAAAAAACTATTGGACCTCGATATTTCGGATACGCCCTGTCAATAATGAACGCGTCTAGTTTTTCACGTGAAGTAATTCCTCGTAAAAAAATTTACAAAAATCAACCAAAAGCTCAACATAACACCTGTCCAAATTGGTTTTGTTTGGTATATGTTTCTTTATTTATCGAGTCTTTCTGTTATTGGAATGGCAAAGATCGCGATTTACTGCCCCGTTAGTGTTCAACTCTTTCGATTTGTCAGTTTCAAACCGTACTACATCCCAGCGCATAATTTTATTAAGTCGGAAAAAGAGTATTTACTATAATTTATGAAACGACTCGCAGATTTCCAAATGATCTTTCCGTCTCCCATTCCTTTCAGAAAAGAGTAGTTGATACTTATTCTCATAGCGTTTCCGCAGTGTAATATGTCATTATAGACAGCCATTACATATTGGTTGCTCCTTTCGTTCTTAAGTTTTATATGACTTTATTGCTGATAAAATGGATCTATCATATGTTACTGTTGTTATTTCTCTTACGCAAAGCAATGATTTTTTTGATTGCACTCAATTGTAGCTTATTCAAAAATCTTTCCCTTTTGTTTCATTAAACAACTTTCTCTGTACTCAAAAATAGTTCAAATGGCTCAAACATTATGAGTTCTCTGTACTATGTGGAACTTACGTTTTCAGATTTCCCGTCGTTCTCCATTATATCCAACTTCATTAAGTAATTAATTCAAAAGAGTTTTTGTTCCCTTCCATTTTATGTCATGGTAAATCGAAATTATGTAATTATCGGTATATTTGCTGTTATATATATAAAAGCGTAAGTATGTACACAGTTTGTCAGTATACGGCAAAGAGACACGCGAGAATAATGAATTCCGCGCGCACACTAATGTACAAAGATATAACATTTTAGCAGTTGTTGGCCAGTAACAATTGCAGCTTGAATTTATTTGCACTCTATAAGCTGCGCTCTTGTTGTTCAGTACGTGGCAGCACCATCTCTGTGATGTTGGCATTCCACCAAAGGCCAACACGGCTGGCTATTCATACTCTCTGCCTTAAGAATTGGCGAGATTTCTTACATGCCTAAAAGTACACTTAGAATCCATACATGGCCAGTTACTAAAATGTAAGAAATACGTTGTAGAGT
Organism: Schistocerca piceifrons; assembly: GCF_021461385.2. Lineage (NCBI taxonomy): Eukaryota > Metazoa > Arthropoda > Insecta > Orthoptera > Acrididae > Schistocerca > Schistocerca piceifrons. The sequence continues at coordinate 23,687,253 of NC_060143.1, read as the reverse complement.
GTGGTAAAGCACAAAAATCCGAAATTTTGTTTTGGCGGCCAAAGATATAAAAGCAAGAACATACGGTGCTGCCATCTTGCGAACTAATATGCCTAAATTTGAAATGACGCATTTCGTTCTTCGTAATTGAAGCTAACGCTGTTCAAACGTGCGGCTAAATTCAGCGGTGTCCTTCTTAACCAAGATACGCTTCCGGAAATTACGTGAACCGCTCTCGGTGATTCAGCGCAGACGCTAAGGTAGCAACTGCTGCAGCGTGCGTTCGTCTAGCACTTTTGGACAGTATTGCATCTTCTACATAACGAAGAAGCTAACGAAGAGTTGGAGAATTGGGAACAGTTCATTCATGTTATTTGGAATTCTCCTCGGATTTTGGGTAAGAAATTTTATGGATGATCGATACTGCACTTGCGAAAGTTATTGCTTAAATGCTGTCTTTCCAATGTCACTTGTACAATGAAGTCCAGTAACGGAGTAACCAACCCTAAAAAACACAGTAGTTACCTGTTGGTAAGATTTACGTTGTACTCACCTCTCCTTGCATTTTACGTATCTAATATGCGATAGACGTACATAATAAACGCCAAAATTATTGTGTAACATTACGTAATACAGCTTTTCTGAATTTACCTTGCACTTTTGTCTTTTATAATGAAAAGTGAGCTACGTATGGAACGAACGAAGGCATTGGACTACTCTACATATCAGCCTGTTGCCATGAACTTTATTAAATTTCACTTCCGTTGGCTTCACCAACTCAGAACCAAATTGTCACCTTTCAAAAACCATTGTGTTGTTGACGTAGTTATCCATACTTGTCATTTCCAGCTATTCTCATTATTTCACTAAAACTGTTGCATCCTGCATCATCGACAATATTTATCCGTATCAGGATCCAGTCTGTGATTATTTCCTTACACCAAGTATTTAGATGCAGTTTTCTAAGTCGCAATATATGCTTAACCAGTCTATGTGTTGGATTTTCTTAATTACTATTTTTTTCTCGTTGCAGTACGCCATCATTCCTTACAAGAGATCTCCCTGATGTTCAGCAGCTCCTGCGACAACACATTGCAATACCACACTACAAAGGCCTCTAATCGTTTCTGTTCTGTCCACGCCATTGTCCAACTTTAGAACCACCATTGAGACTGTGCTACCAACATAAAGCTTTTTGTGGTCTCAGGTTTTATATTTCCAGATCGTAGCAGCTGTTACTTTCTATAGAAAGCCCTTTTCTAGTATGCAATCCTCGGTACTACACTTGTCTTGCATCATTCTTTGTTTCTATTCTACCAAGGAGACTGCAAAATGCATCCATCTCTTCAAGAGCCCCATGTTCAAGTTCAACATTTGTCCCGTAGTATATCCACTTGATTATCCCAGTTTTCATTTTGTTTTGTGCGTATTTTAGCAAACAGCCAGCGCAAGTTCTGTTTCATTAAATACCCGAATAAATTCTTAGTTGCTTTCGGCGACCACTAATGTGTCATCAGCGCATCGTATTATGCTGGTTTTCTGTCCGTGACAAACAACTACCTCATCGTGATGTTCTCATGTTTCCGTACTTCCGTCTTCAATGTACAAATAAAAACCAGTGTTGATAATGAACAACATTGCCCTACACGTTACCTAACTATGGCGCCTCTGTAGAATTTTGATTAGTTTACTTCGCGTCTCTGTAGTCGATACCAATCAAAGAGTGAAAAATATTTTTTCCATTCTACATTACCAAAAGCTTTCTCCAAACCTCCGAATATAATGTATGTATGTTACTTTATTTTCTTAAATCTGTCTTCTATTATCAGTCGTCATGTTAGAATTGCTTCTTGAGGGCAACTGCTTTTGTTAAAACCAAAAGACCTTCCGTTCATGTACTTCCAGTTTTACCTACCACTCTTCGATAAAGCAGTCTAGTATTTTTGGTTCATGTGATTGTGGGGTAATTTTCAAATCAATTCGTTTTTTCGATTTCCGGTAGCGTAATGATTGCGCTCAAAATCTTGTGAAATTTCCCCAATGTCATAAATTTCATTCACGAACGTGCTCTTCGGCCAAGCACATAAGTTCTGCTGGTGTTTCATCAGTATCTGGCCACTTGTTCCGAGTTCGTGCGAAGTTTTTCGAAATTCAAGAGGTAAGGATGGGATCTGCCATACCATATTCTCCCACCGTGCTCTCATTTTGAGTTAATTTCTTTAGAACAACTGCAAGTTTTTCGAAGTTTTCTTAGTCTTTTCATTTTCTTTTCTGATTCCATTAACCAATTACTTTTTTCATCATTAATCGCTGCTCTCCTTACTCTCTTCCCCCCACTCCCAAGTGATAGTTTATTGGTCTGTATAAATCTTAAGAACACTGATTTCACACGTCACTATCCGTCGACTTAAAAGTCCAAAAAAACCGTAAAACTGCGTTGTCTGCTATTGGTTGTAACAGGGTAATCAGAAACTCTTTGTGTTTTCTGTTGCTACCTATATTACTATCCTGTTTCACTCTGTAATAATTATGTTTTGTGTTTATCACACAGCCAACGGCCTTGCCGCATTAGTAACAGCGATTCCCGCCAGATGACCGAAGTTAACGGGCTTGGCTAGCTCTTGGATGTGTGACCCTTCGGGTTTGCCTAGCGCTGTTGGAACTCGGGGTGCACTCGGCCCTTGTGAGGCTAATTGAGGAGCTGAGAAGTAGCGGCTCCCGTCACGAAAACTGGCAACCGGCGGGTGAGCGCTATGTTGACCACATGCCCCGATATCCTCATCCAGTGATGCCAATCAACTGAGGATGACACGGCGGTTGGTCGATACCGTTGAGCCTTCCGAGGTCTCTTCAGGCGGAGTATATCTTACATGAAAAGATAGTGTCAGATATCAAGTGCGCGTTAATAAAAAGTAAATAACACCTGGGATGCCGCTGTGTCTTTATTTCAATTAAGAAATACTGCACTTCTCAGCGACACGTAGCCTGTTTTCTCCCCCCTCGGCTCCCCCAAACAGGAATTACGGTATTACTGTCAATTCACAAATGCAACATTATAAGATATAATGGAATTTTATTGTCCAGAATTAAGTGTGTCTTTGCGACAGTTAGTGGTAATTTTTCCTGCAATACAGGGAGCCTTCCAGGAAAACATTCCCGTTGGAGCCGAGCGAGGTGACACAGTAGAAAGACACTGGACACACATTTGGGAGGACAGCGATGCATATTTATGTTTTCTGTGGTTTCCGAAAATCGCCTAAGGAGAATGCCGAGTGGCTTCCAGAGGCAACAAAAATTTGATTCATGGCAGTTATAAGAGTCGAGGGGCATGAAAGGGAAGCAGTGGTTGGGAAGGGAGTGAGACAGGGTTGTAACCGCTCACCGATGTTATTCAATCTGTATATTGAGCAAGCAGTAAAGAAAACAAAATAAAAATTCGGAATAGGAATTAAAATCCATGGAGAAGAAATAAAAACTTTTAAGTTCGCCGATGACATTGTAATTCTGTCAGAGACAGCAAAGGACCTGGAAGAGCAGCTGAACGGAATGGACAGTGTCTTGAAAGGAGGATATAAGATGAACATCCATATAAGCAAAACGAGGATAATGGAATATAGTGGAATTAAATCGAGTGATGCTGTGGAATTAGATTAGGAAATGAGAAGCTTAAAGTAGTAAATGAGTTTTGCTATTTGGGGAGCAAAATAACTGATGATGGTCGAAGTAGAGAGGATATCAAATGTAGACTGGGAATGGCAAGGAAAGCGTTTCTGAAGAAGAAAAATTTGTTAACATCGGGTATAGATTTAAGTGTCAGGAAGTCGTTTCTGAAAGTATTTGTATGGAGTGCAGCCATGTATGAAAGTGAAACGTGGCGATAAATAATTTAGACAAGAAGAGAATAGAAGCTTTCGAAATGTGGTGCTACAGATGAACGCTGAAGATTAGATGGGTAGATCGAATAACTAATGAGGAGGTAATGAATAGAATTGGAGAGAAGAGATATTTGTGGCACAACTTGACTAGTAGAAGGGATCGGTTGGTAGGGCATATTCTGAGGCATCAAGGGATCACCAGTTTAGTATTGGAGGGCAATGTGGAGGGTAAAAATCGTAGAGGGAGACCCAAGAGATGAATACACTAAACAGATTCAGAAGGATGTAGGTTGCAGTAGATAGTGTGAGATGAAGAAGCTTGCACAGGATAGAGTAGCATCGAGAGCTGCATCAAACCAGTCTCTGGAGTGAAAACCACAGCAACAACAAGACGTATACTCTTCTGTTAGTTTTAACTCAGTAAAACAAATGTTACAGATAGAAACTGCGTAATGTCTTGAGCCATTGTAACTCAAAGGGCGCAAATTACTCGGACAGAATTCATCCAATATTTAAGAATTATATCACCTAGCGACTTCTATAAACTTTACACATAATTTCAAACCTTTACGAAACGATTTGTACCTGAGACCTCCCACAGAAAGGTGAAAGGAAAGAAGTTTGTCGTTTACTATGTTTTCGCTGATATGAGGTAAAACTTGAGCCTCAGTCATGACGTTTTAATTTATTAATTCTTTACTACTAAATCTATTCGCAACACATTTTGTAGACAATATGCTTCTGAATGTACTTGCAAAATCATTGTACGACACATAATTCAGGAGATGTGACGTCATGAACATTGAGATGCGTGAAAAACCAGCTTGTGCTTCAAACTTGTTCAAATTACCCAGACTGTACTCAGCCATTGTCGATGACGAGAGCTTTTGGCTACTTCCAAGAAACTTCAAAGCTAATTACAAACCTTTTCTAAAGTATTTCTCTCTTATATGTTTAACGTCATATATTTAACAAATTAGCTCACTCGTAAAGTAATCTGCAGTTTGAAGCTGTTTCATACGTGGTAGTTAGATTCTTTAAAGTTCGAGGGGTTACTGATAAATAAATATGACTTATAATGCTGTAGCAATCGTAATTTTGTTTGAGGTAAAATCAAGTAATCCTAACTGTCTTGTGACTCAAAAACCACAATTTCTGTTTTGCGACTATACTGTGGCACTTATTTGTGTACCAAAAGGAAGTGGAAGTAAGCATGGTCGAAATCTCCGCGGTGCGATCGTGGCTTGTTTCCTGGCGACTAAATCCCTTGAGGAGAATGAAAAATATGTTTCTTCAAGGAACCGCTTCAGATTCTCTGCTTCGTTATTGCTCAGCTGTTCTTGTGCCCCATATCTGGCGACTTTGATTTCGATGGGACTTCAAAATCTGATACACCTCACTCATCGCTTCTTCCGCCTTCCAGAAGTGGGGGGAAAAAGTGAACAAAGAAAAGAGCGGCAAGGCCAGTACTCAGAAAGTTTTCAGCAGGAATAGCTGTGCACAAACAGATTTTCAAGAAAAAATACCTGTTTAAGGTTCACTGAATTTTCCGTCGGTGCTTGGCAGAACACGATAACAATATGAAAGAGGAAACAATTCCTGATGTTCATTAAGATTTGGCAGAAACGTTACGTATATAGTACTTATATCTGTGTAAATTTAGAGGCATTATTGTATTGGAAATCATGTCTCTCTTAAGAAGAGACAAAAATGAAAAAAATTGTCAGATTAGTATTTACAGCTATCGATATAAGGTGAGAGAGCCCGAGTGTTAAGAGATATAAATGGAGAATGCTTGCTTAACTATCTGTTGGGAAAGGTAAAATTTAGGCCTGGCTAAAGTCCAAAAGCTTTTTTAAGGTACAAGACCCCAGAGGGGATCCATAGATATCGATGATGGAAAAAGAAGCTTCCACAGCGGGGTTTGTGCAATGTGACGCAACGCGAAAGTCCGTTGCCGCGAGTCGGTTTGGCGGACCTGCCAGGAAGGCTGGGGGGGGGGGGGGGGGGGGTATGATCACGGCGGCAATACAAACAGCGTAAGAATGGCATTGAGATTCTCGTCGTCACATCTGCGGTGGCGCTTTTGTCAGCTATTATTCCAGCGAAGGCGAAGCCCTGCCTACTACGAGCGCTGCGGTGTTCCCCACCGACTGGGCGCGTGTTTATACCGCCGGAAATAAATGATGACGACATCGGGACGCTCTTTGCGATCCGTTCTTTTCACATCACGTGAGTCTCGTATTCGCGGATCTTCGTCCGTTGCTTTCTCAAACTCGGCAACGTATCCGATATTTAACGCATAATTTTCTTTTTTCGTCATCTGTCTGGAGTAGTGGTACGAACAACGGAATTTAAAAAAAATCGACTCAGACTTTTGCTGGAAAATAATTGCCTCAATCGGTTGTAGTTTTACGTATCAGCTGAATTATTCATTCATTCTTCTGAGTGAAACCATTCTTTGGGAGCAACCGAGTGAAAAGAGTCGATTCGGCCGGTTGTAAATAACATGCTGCGCCCACTCTACCAATAAATCCGCAAACTAGTAACTAATTTCGCCTGGTACCCCATAGGATCGTACTTTTGATAGTAAGCGTACGTCATACAATCGTACTTATGATAATAAGCATTTTGTTATTTGCAAGTTACTGTTGTATTAAGAATTTTGTTGTGCACTCATGAGACTTCATTGTCATTAATAGTTACTGCCTACACAAGAGAATAATTTAGGACAAAATTGTCTGCAAGAATAGCTAGTATGTTATAAACGACATAACTTGATGCTTTTAAGTATAATACTATGGTCAGTAACTTTTTTTTTACAAGTGAAGTACATCTACATCTACATCCATACTCCGAAAGCCATTTGACAGTGTGTGGCGGAGGGTACCTTGAGTACCTCTATCGGTTCTCCCTTCTATTCCAGTCTCGTATTGTTCATGGAAAGAAGGATTGTCGGTATGCCTCTCTGTGGACTCTTAATCTCTCCGATTTTATCCTCACGGTCTCTTCGCGAGATATACGTAGGATGGAGCAATATACTGCTTGACTCCTTGGTGAAGGTATGTTTTCGAAACTTCAACAAAAGCCCGTACCGAGCTACTGAGCGTTTCTCCTGCAGAGTCTTCCACTGGAGTTCATCTATCATCTCCGTAACGCTTTCGCGATTACTAAATGATCCTGTAACGAAGCGCGCTGCTCTCCGTTGGATCTTCTCTATCTCTTCTATCAACCCTATCTGGTACGGATCCCACACTGCTGAGCAGTATTCAAGCAGTGGGCGAACAAGTGTACTGTAACCTACTTCCTTTGTTTTCGGACTGCATTTCCTTAGGATTCTTCCAATGAATCTGAGTCTGGCATCTGCTTTACCGACGATCAACTTTATATGATCATTCCATTTTAAATCACTCCTAATGTGTACTCCCAGATAATTTATGGAATTAACTGCTTCCAGTTGCTGACCTGCCGTATTGTAGCTAAATGATAAGGGATCTATCGTTCTATGTATTCGCAGCACATTAGACTTGTCTACATTGAGATTCAATTGCCATTCCCTGCAACATGCGTCAATTCACTGCAGATCCTCCTGCATTTCAGTACAATTTACCATTGTTACAACCTCTCGATATACCACAGCATCATCCGCAAAAAGCCTCAGTGAACTACCGAAGAGAGAGAAAGTGTGGAGGCCTCACTCATGTTTCTCGTACCCCGTAACGCCGAACAGTTTTGTTCAGTGGACCGAACGGAAGGTAGGTTTAGCGACCCTAACGGGGAAAGTCAGTTTATTTAAGCACAATTTAAAATGTACTCGTGTAGGAAAACTAATTATTTGTGGCTTTGTAAGAAAGCACTTACAAGGGAACCTCCCCATCGCACCCCCCTCAGATTTAGTTATAAGTTGGCACAGTGGATATGCCTTGATAAACTGAACACAGATCAATTGAGAAAACAGGAAGAAGTTGTGTGGAACTGTGAAAAAATAAGCAAAATATACAAACTGAGTGGTCCTCGGGACGGATAGGCAACATCATGGAGACAGTGAGCTCCTGAGCGTCGTGGTCCCGTGGTAGCGTGAGCTGCTGCTGAACGAGAGGTCCTTGGTTCAAAGCTTCCCTCGAGTGAAAATGTTATTTTCTTTATTTTTGCGTAGTTATTATCTGTCCGTTCGTTCATTGACGTCTTTGTTCACTGTAATAAGTTTAGTGTCTGTGTTTTGCGACCGCATCGCAAAACCGTGCGATTAGTAGACGAAAGGACGTGCCTCTCCAATTGGAACCGAAAACATTTGATCGCAAGGTCATAGGTCAACCGATTCCTCCACAGGAAAACACATCTGATATATTATATACGACACTGGTGACGGCATGTGCGTCACATGACAGGAATATGTTGTCGACCCACCTAACTTGTACAGTTGGCGAAGGGGTAAAAAGACTCTTCTACCTTGCCCGATTTAGGTTTTCTTGTGGATGTGATAATCACTCCCAAAAAAGTGATGAAAACATAAGAGTTTGTCACATAAACTGAAAATAAAAAATTAAACTTTTCACTCGATGGAAGATTTGAACCAAGGACCTTTCATTCCACAGCTGCTCACGTTACCACGAGACCACGGCGCTCCTGCCTTCAGAGTGTCCTTGACGTCCCATGAACTACTCAGTTTGTATATTTTGCTTATTTTTTCACAGTTCCACACAACTTCTACCTGTTTTCTCAATTGATCTGTTTTCAGTTTTTCAAGCCCTATCCACTGTGCCAACTTATAACTAAATCTGAGGGGGGTGCGATGGGGAGGTTCCCTTGTTAGATTTATCTATAGCCACACGACCTAGCGAGGAGCGTCGGTTGCTGTTAGCATTGTGGAAGCGAATATCGTGCCTCTGTGACTAAGACAATTTGTGTGACAAGCGACTTACTAGTATCTGCATCGACCTGTACGCAACCCTACTGTACCCGTGCAAAAACAATACGTGCAAAAAAGGAGTGGAGCTGGCTTAAAAAACCCTGCGTACCCTTCAGCCAAGTTAAAACAAATAAATTAATTTTATTTGTTACAGTTATTCGCTTATTTTTAATGTTGAAAAATCATACACGATTGTATTTCTCTATTCAGAATTTTTAGAGCCATTCATCACTTTAGTAAGCCATAGTTTCAAAATACAGACACGACTATCCCAGATATTACTCAGTATGTACATCGAGTGCGCTGTGATGGAAACCAATTTTACAATTTGGAAAGGAAATTAAAGTTCAGGGAGTAGTAGTGAGTAGCTCGTTATCGTGTGTTTAGTGTTGGGGACTCTCGATCACGGGGCTCCGGATTCGATTCTCTCCCCGATCGGGGATTTTCTCCGCTCGGTACTGTGTGTGTGTGTGTGTGTGTGTGTAATCATTGTCGAACCAGACGTCTAAGTGGCGCCACATAAAAAGACTTACACCGGGCGTCAGAATTCCTCAGTAGTCCCAGCCAAAAATGCCATACGCACATCTCAAGGAGACGGCAAAGTGTTTGAAAGAACAATTGAACGGAATGGATAGTTTCTTGAAAATAGGTTGTAAAGTGAAAATGAACAAAAGTAAAACGAGGGTAATGGATTGTGTTCTACTTAAATGAGACGATGCTAATGAAATTAGATTAGGAAATTTGACACTAACAGTAGTGGATGAGTTCCTTTATTTGGACAGCAGAATAAGTGAGGATTGTTGAAGCATTGAGGATACAATTGCAGCCTACCAAAACAAAGAAATCCACTTCAGAAAAAGATAAATTTGCGAACTTCAAATATAAATTTTAGAAAATTTACTCTGATGGTATTTGTCTGGAGTGTTGCCTTGTACGGAAGTGGAATGTGAACAATAAAGTTAATAAACATTTCAGCCGAGAAGAGCAGCTTTTGGAATAGAGTGCTACAGGAGAACGTTGAAGATTAGATGGATAGAACAAGTAATTAATGAAGACTCGAATTCGGGCGAATAAGAAATTTATTTCACAGCTTATCTAAAAGAAGGGATCGGTTGATAGGAAACATCCGGAGTCATCATGAATGGTCACTTTGGTAATGGTGGGAAGTGTCTGGGATAAAAATTGTTAGGTGAGACCAAGGGTTGAATATAGCAATGTTCAAATGGATATAGGTTGCAGTATTTTTATGCAGAGACTTGCACAGGAGTAACTAGCGTGGAGAGCCACATTAAACCCGGCTTCGGACTGAAGACCACAATAACAAGACACGAACTTTTCAATAAATTGATTCCCCAGCTATATGGAGCACATTTAATCCTCACAGCTATGTACGACGAACCCATAACCTCTGCTTCACGGGGCAATGGGGCTACGCCGAGATCGCATAGTTTTACAAGAGTAAGGTGGCGGATAGCGTATTTCGTTTCCCTCCCCTCACATTGTCACAAATAACACAAACACGGGGACATTTTAAATTGTGCTTAAATAAACTGACTTTCCCGTTAGGGTCGCTAACCCCACCTCTCGGATTGGCCCACTGAACAAAACTGTTCGGCGTTATTACGGGGTACGAGAAACATGAGTAAGGCCTCCACACTTTCTCTCCTTCTCTCACACCGCTCACGTCGATAGCGTTTTCCGTGTGTATTAAAAAAGAAAAAGAAATGTTATAATGTACCGCCCATATCGGCACAGTAGAGTCAAATCCGGTTGGACTATCCGCATTTATGTGCTGCTTGGCGTCACTAAATCAACCGAAGTTAGTGACGGGATGATTCCGTCAACAAGACACTTTCGCTTCTCTCTCTTCCCCGTGTAGCTTCTGACTTCCAATGTCGACGGAATACTTCACTCGTATGTTGCATCTTTATTTCTGGGATGTAACAAGTGAGTTAATCATTAATGAGAAAGAAACTTCAGTTTGTCCTTTCACTCAGGATCTTTTACCACGGGGTTCACCCTAGATTGATTATAACGTTTACTCGCCTACATAGAGCCAAAGTCAGTACTGATGTTTTCACATCGTTCTGTGCCGCAGACACTCGTAAAAGTTAGCAAATAAGATTCTGCTTTCATTGTGTACACTTTCGACAGACTAGAGGAAACATCGCAGGTGAGGTGTTTACCAGCACCACTCTGTCGCAGAAACAGATCTTGGAATCTAATTCCGGTTGGCTGTGACATGCGGTAGGCATTGCGTCCAGCGTTTACATCGTGGGCCGTTTAGATTTCTGCACGGTGTAGTTCGCAGCTGACGCGTCGGTGGCGTCATCGCACCGGTCCAGTCGATGACGGAACAGTCGCCCGGCGCCCCACGGACGTCTCGTCGCAGACCGACAGTCCAGCAAGCCTAATGCTCGTTGCAAGCGGGAGATCTTATTTTAGCACCGCCGACACACATGCCTCTCTTCTCCCTCCCAGCCTCGTCCCAAATCGGTTTTGGCAAAGGTGCCAAGGTACTATAGGACAGCGCGCAGGCGCGGGACTTCCTGACCGTGCCGGACTCGGCGGCTGATCACTCGAGATTCGAACAGTTTCGAACGTCCGACCTGAGTGGCTGGAGAGCAGCGAGACAGGGGATCCACTGAGGTGAGCGCGCTGTAGTGCCGATGGCAGCAAGTATCGATTATGGCGCCGGCCGGCAGCAGCGCAGCACTCCCGCCGCCGACCTGCTCTCCAGTGTTTTCAATACTGCCGTCAAGTGTACACCAACGGGATTCTGGAGGGGGCCTGTCGCATCTGCCCTTGCGAAACGGTCGAATAGGGCAGAAAGTGTTGTGTGTGAGACGTTTTGTTTGACCACGTGAGATGTGAGGAAGCCCGCTAGAGAGCTGGCGCGGCTCTTGGCCGGTGGCAGCTACTTAATAGCCCGGGATCCGTTCCTGCTCTGTCCCCGCGTGTTGCGATAGCAGGTCTGATCAAGTGCGTCGCTGTTATGATTACAAAATTTGCTATAGAAAATTTCCTTTTATTTTGATTGCATACTGCGTTATGGACTGTCAGCAGCAGGTAACAAATATAAATGCTGAGATGCTTCAGCGAGTTATTTTTGTGCATGATAGAACAGGAATATACAAGGAACAATACTTGAAAACAGTTTTCATAAAAATTTTAGTATAGCACACTTACTTACTCGTTGTTGCACTTTTTAAACTACTTCAACACCCGAAGTTTGAACCCCCTGTCATGCGGACAGTGCACTAGTACAGAGGAATTTTTCTGTCTGTGTGTGTGTGTGTTTACAAATTTCGTATCAAAATTAATTAGACGAAACATATACAAGATAAACAACTGCAAGATGCTTTTCTCTCTCTCTCGCTCAGTTTGTGCAGAATTACTTCTATTGCAGTTAAAACGAAATTTCTCATGTACCGATAGTGTTGTACCTGTTGATAATCCAAATTTTGCTGTTAAGTCTTCACACCGCATGTTACCTCTCACTGTGTCATAGATCGTTGATTAAATTACAGCCCTTATTGAATCGTAGCGGCTACAAACCGGACGTTCGCGGTTCTTCAGAAGTGTGCGGCAAAAATAGTAGCCTATCGGTTCGGTAATCAAACACTAATCTCCTCAGACTTTAGCGATTTATTACATATGCCGTAACACATCTGCTGATACAAACTTTTTCTTTCCTAATTGGGCGATAAAAATGCATGACTAGAACCGTGAAATTAAAAACACATAATTATTTCCACGAGGGAAAGTTGATTCAGAGGAAAATTTTAGATTGCATCGTAAATGAAACAGTGTATCGGTGAAGCAACTTCATTAACTGGCACTGCTCTGTTGCGTCTATGACTGGACCTACTCTGATTTTGTCTTACAACACGATTAGAAGCTATTATGGAACATATAAATACTCTGTAGAGCGTATAAATCTTCTCATTCTTTGTGCATTAGAGAATCAGAACATCCTGCTTCCCGCATTTATGGGTGCTGGTATTCTCCACCAATGACAGCATTGTTGTTTGTGTTGTCCTCGGACTGCTCAGTTATTTATCTTCCATGAAAGCCAAATGAACTTTCTCTTGTTTCTACAGTAACATTTATCAAGAATCAGGTTTTTCACAGTGGTTTTTTGAAACTTTGCCGTTAACATTCTTGCTATATATAAACCAGCGTATTAAACAGTATTAAAAGAATATACATCGACTCAAGTATTCTTTTTGTATTTTGTGTTAGTCAAATTATTGTTAATTTACAATAAATTGCTCACTTTATGGATGCTGTTGAGTTGTGAATTTTTACAGTATTGTGTATGGTGTCCAGAGCATTTTGTTGTGATACATTATTTAAACTTTTTTCCTTTTTCTAAACAAAAACTTTCCTTGTGCTTGAGAGACAGTCATGTTAGTCACTCGCATTTTTATTCGAATTTTGAGTGAAGATTTATATTGTGTGAGGAGATTATTATTGTTAGGTTTTTGTAATGCTAATGCTATGTGTATAACAGATTAATTTTCCCAGTGGTTTATATTAACACGACATCGAAGAGACATGAGTAATGTATATACTAGTAGTCATGCTTTCGTTTCATTTTCTGTACTAATCACATAATGAAAACTAAAGTAGTTATGTTGGTATCCCAATGCAATGAACAAACTTGTTTCACTTTACCTCACACTATTTTATTATCTCCATACTAGGAGAATAGTTGAACAGGTTTACAGTAAATTTGCAGCAAACCCCTGTGCTCATAATCTTACACAAAAATTTATACTATACAATTCCAGACAAGATGTCATGTAGGTGCCATACACATAGATCTGTGTACTCTCACTAAATGAAACTCCATGTGTGCAATCTACACATTTGGTCTGGCAGGAAACTGAGGTTGCATCTCCACATGAATAAGTTAACCAAGAAGTTCAGTTCTGCCCACCGTGCTATTAGAAATATGTTGTACTGTTTTGACACATTGATAAAACTGCTACCAAGCTTTCACTTGTCATTGCCCTAGGTGTAATCTCTTGTTCCATTCAGCAGAGGTCAAAAATATGTAGTGTGCACATTACTGTAGGCAAAGCTGATAACTAAACATCTTACAGAAGCCTCTTCTGGTGCCTTAGAATGTTTTTACTCACAAATCAATCAAGACATTTATGTAATGGTATTTGTCTTAAGAATGAATGGTGAAATTTGCAACTACAGTACCATAAGGGAAAATAATTCCCAAAATGACTTTGCATCCCAGTCACGATTTCAAAACAGATCTTTATATTCAGGTGCAAAATTCATTTAATTATTTGCCAGCAAACATAGTAACTTATTAGAAAGTCTATGTGTACTTTATCATAATAATTGGGCTTGGATAACTAAATTTTGGTTCTTGGTAGACTGGTTTTAACTTTCCCTGTACATAGAGATCTGACAGCATTCTCCAAAAGTAATAAAGTCATGGAAGTTCTTAGCAGAAAGCAGTTTATGAGAATGGCAGGCGATTAGTGGAAGAAGAGAAGCGGTAGCTATTTATTTGTTCAGTGTAGCTGTGTGTGTGTGTGTGTGTGTGTGTGTGTGTGTGTGTGTGTGTGTGTGTGTGTGGAGGGGGGGCGGGGTTAAAATTTGTAATACACTCTATTAAATATAAAGTAATATAGAAGTAATTTATGTAATTAATAACGAGTAGATTAGCACACTTAACAGAGCTGACCTGCAAAACCTACTTCTGCTTGTTAATTTATAATTGGACTTGTTCCACATTCATAGAAGCTCTTCTTCATGTGGAATTTATCGAATATGATGTGAGAATGCATACTCTGCTACCTATTGACATTTATTGTACTTTGCTGAATACTTGGAACACAATGCGTTGCATATTGGGGTTATTTTTAGTTCACAAATGCTACTTAACATTCTCTGTGCGATTCTTCCCTGTGAAATGTGTGGCAGATGATGGCATATAAGAAGTGTAACATCAGATCACACTGTTAATGCACCATTTTTAATAGTTGTAAAGAACAGGTATTATCTAATTATTGATATGTCATTAAATAATTCACTTTTCCATTAGATTCTTAGTCATTACACTAGCTTCGAGGCAGGCTTCTCAGCAGTTTTGCATATTGAAACAACTGAAGATTGATAGGGTTTTCAACTAAGCAGTATACAGTTTTTATAGAGTAGTTCGTAGTTGTGAATATTTATTTGCAAGTGAATATTTCTAAGGTTTAGCTGTTGTTTATTGTTTGTTTCCCTTTTAGAAAATACCATTAAAAGTAAAATGTTTGCCTGATGTATAACATCATGATTTAAGTGTATCATTTGTTGTGCAGGCTCATTGAACAGCTGAGGAGCAAATTAAACAAAGCTACTTCTGAACTTGCACACATTGATCATATCCAGTTGGAAATCTGCAGAATTAAGAAAGAATTAGAAAATTTGCAGACAAGAATTGACGTATTTTATGTTTTTGGAGACAACGAGGAAGAAACTGAAACTGCAGTTGAGGTACATATTTTTATTTTGAGAATAAATTATGTTGCAGTTTTTGGAAAATAGGAGATTTCAATGGAGATTCTTGAATGATTTATTCAGTGTATTCCCATCTACATTAAACTACACCAATTGCAAAGAACACATTCTTTCTTTCGTGTAGTTCATGAATCTGCTTTCATTTTTAGTATATCAGTAAGACTCGTTGGTTGAATTTGCCATTAGTCCGAGTGAGCAGTGCAATTTTGCAATTTAACGTATGACTACTGAAGCAGTTGCTACGTTTCATTTTCAAATCACAAGGGAATAATATGATACAGATACGTATTAATATATGGGACATTGAAGTTAAGTAGCTTAGGTGAATGACATTCATACCAAATGCCTGTTTTGACCAGTGTAATTAGAGACATCACCAAAAAGAAGAATCAACATTTGTAAAAAGCTAAAAATTTAGTCACAAAACTATTCCATATTGGGAGGGGGGGGGGGGGGGGGTGTAGGTGTATCATAAACACAAGATGTAAATTACAAGTAAAGTCATGTCATGTCCACAACAAGAGGAGGTCGGGTTAATATTATGGACATTCCAATAAAATTTTGTAATTTTGCCATACAGACTGTATGGCACAAACAATATGTCAGTAGGCATTTTATAAGCCACACATCTTACATGAAAATGGCACAGTTTTATAATTATTTATCACTGCAGAATATTATTATTATATCCATGATGTTTGGAAAACTTTTCAGGTACTTAGGCATGTACCAATGCAGAAAACCGGCCACATTTTATATTGAATGAATCTTCATTTTTCCGTAAGGGGTTTGGTCATAACCCACCTTCTGATGGCAGCATGCATTTCATTGGCAAATTTTCCATTTGTCTCTTGAATATAGCGTGTTCTGTACTGTATATAAAAAAATGCAGGGTACATATTGCTTGCTGTGTGCTGCCGAATTGAGCTGTGAGTCAGTCAAGTTGTAAAGAGTTTCATTCTTATAAACTGCAGAATTCTAATGTGAAGATGGCAAAGGGATTTAAAGAAACTGAATTAAGAGTTATGGAGGGTATACTACCTTCGTAAACCATGTGGCATCTAGTCATTCCCTCTTCATAAACCGATGGCATTTATGAAGTGTTTATTACAAATTTGTCACCGTAGCAGTACATATATTTAGGTGAGTAGTTTCAAACAGACTGGTTCATTCTCAGTGAAAGTGCTTGATTGTAAAGTACCACCTATAATTGGAAATATATGCATCATACAGTGACGATAGATAAATCTCACAATATGACTATGCTCACCATACCAGTCAGAATTCTGAAAATGTTGAAATTGCACTATGGCATTTAGACATAAGATTTGACAAGGACACTTTGAGCATTGGATAACAATGCCTTCTCCTGTCTTGTACTGTTGACGTTATCAGTGTGTTCAAATCAGTAAGCATGGGCACTTTTTATACAAGGATACTTTAACCAGTAAGTTACACATTATTATGGTTGTCCAAATAACTTGTATTGAATGCTGAACTATGCTTCAAAGTGACACAGATACATGACACTATATTCCAACATAGTTGCCATGTTCCTGCCCACAGGGATCATAATGCTTTGCGTACTTCAACTTCGTAGTACATTTCCAGTCGCCATGCCATTTCACTCGCACTCAGTGGTGCACCAATTATCTGTACTGCAGCAGAACTGTGTGTGCAGTAAATCTGTCACATATGCTCTCTTCTGACTGTGTGCCACACTTTTTGCACAATGGTCTTAGTGTAGGGGCAACATGTGCAATTTACTTTTCAAAGTCCCTGCATACCATTGCTCACATCTTAGTGTCCATATTGCACTGTATTTTCTAAGCATACCGTGACATTTCTGTTAATCTCAGTCTTAGAAGCTCTTAAATTTGCAGCTAAAAATAACAGGCAAATAATCTGAGCTGTACGCTATCTCACAGTCATCATTTTAGTACAATGCCCAGCCTATGCATAAGTTTAGGTGATTGCCTACTACCGTCTAAGCAGATGCCATCTCCTTCCGAGGAATGTGACACATGTGAAAGTTGAAGTACAATAACACCCAGAGTACCGTAACTGATTTGTTTGTATGTTTATATAAATAGTTGTTCTTCAGTTTAGCACACTTTTAGATGGGCAATCCATAGCAAAGACACAGAATTAACTGTGAGGGCATACTTGCATCCTGCGCTTCCGTCAGGTCGTTGTATGAGTTAGTAGACTAACTAATACATAATTAATTAATGTGTATTAAACAGAATTGAAGTGCTTGAACAATACACTTGCACAAAAGTGTTGGGAATACAGAAATGGGAAATGTCTAAAGTTAATTTAATTTCAGTCATCTGCCAGAAACTCATACTAAAACAATTCTTGGAACTAATTATTTAATTTACTGTGATGACAGGAATGTATGAATTCTTCATGACAATGGATTAGTGATTCTAGAAACCTTGTTCACATTGATGTTTTTTTCTGATTCAAATAATCTGTTCTTTTCACAGAATCTGAAATCAGAAGTCAGTTCATTAGTCTCATCTGCAAAGGATTTCATTTCGGACACGAGGGACAAATACACTGAATCGCAAAACCTAGTGCCTGCTGACATTGCTCAAGAGGTAAGTGCTTTGCTGTGATTGAGGCATGGAATAGAAACTTCTAGATACATTAATTAAAACGTGCAGTGAGAGTTGTCAAGTTTAGTTGTAAAGAATAATAAGTCAGAAAAAATAGTATTGAATGACCAGATTTCAGTTGGATATATTTCAGTCTATCAGGAAAAATGTGGATAAGAGGCAAAAATTAAAACTGAAATTGAATTCATTAATGCAACAGTCATCAGTACAAGAACATGTTGCTTTGTACGTAATGAACTAGTGATTGATTTCCAACACCTCCCAAGTAAAGTGCTAAGTCACTTTATTATAAGGTTTACTCATAGTCAGAACAGTGATTGAATTGTATTGTGACCATTGCAAATTAGTCTTTCTGTTGTTCCTCTAAATATGTGCTGAAAACATGCTTCACAAGTAAAATCTACAAACACTAGTTTTCTCTCTTAGGTTTTAGTCTCATTAGTGTAAAAGTCTAATGAAACTGTGTGTTGGAACAGGTTTGTGTGACATTCAGTCCATGGCAAGATGATGCAGTATTGGACTTGTTTGTGAAATGAGCCAGGTTCAGATCCCCTACCCAGTTCACATGATGGGCTTTATCATAGTTCCTTTAAGTTATGGTGAATTGTTACCAATCAGTATGCAAAGTGAATCTCTGCTAGTGACTTTGTTGCAAATGCTCTTTATCATCAGATTGTTACATATGTATAATTTTGCATTCATCAGTTTTCAGTACTGTGATCAGACTGTAACAGCATATTTTATCTTTTTCATCTAGTTGTCATCTGTAGAACTTGCGTCAGAGAGTGTATCTAACAAAATGGATGAGAAAAGTCGAGAATTCAAACGAGCTCGCACCCTGCGACATGATTATGCTAATGATGTTGGGGAGGTTCAAGCCTGGATACAGAATGCAGAGCTGAAAGTTCAAGATCGTTCAGTGGAGCCTCTGCAGCTCAAAGAATATCTTTCAGTATGTAATTCTAGCTATTTTATGTTTGGAATAAAAGTATTTAAGAAAGCTAAAAATAAATTTTAGAATTGATATGAGTAGTATTTTAGCTGTTTAAAATCCTTTTTTGTGATTGGTTGAATGTGCATGCTATATTTTTGCAAGTGTCTTAGAATTTAATTATCACATTATGTGCATATTGAAATTTGTATCAGTTTTTTGAGCTTGTGATTTAAGTTATACTTTTTGCAGCAAATTCAACTAGAGATTGGTGGTACTAGTGATAAATTAGAGAGACTGACAAAGAATGGGAATATAATCTGTGAAAAAACAAAGACAGAGGATGAGAGAACAGTTATCCAAGGAACTATCAATACATTGACAGACCAGTTTCAGCAGCTGAAAGCGTGGTTAGATGAAAAGAAGGGACAGGTAAGATTTATTGTTTTCATACATAAGTCCACATGTGAAGCTCTTCTCACCTGACTATGTCATTGTGTTGAAATATCATGTAATTACTCACTTACCAATCCACAGGATTTTCCTTATAGACTAATCTTTCATGTTAAACCAGGTAGCCCAATACATTATTGACGAATTCTATAGTGTTACGTGTTGAACAGTTATGTAGTGGCTGATTGTGTAAATTTGTGACACAGACGTTTTATACAGTAGACGCGTGCAATGGGCAATCAAGGCTTTTAATAGGGTCATGGAACTTACTTCTTAATTGTCTTCTGACATTGATATTACTTGGTCTTGTTTTGTTTTGTGGTGTTGTCAAACCTGTGCAGATACAACACTTTGTTTCCAGTGTTGTTATTGATGAGCCTTTTCCAGGCCTTTGACACAAAACCAGGCACAATTTATTGCCTAAAATAACATAAAGTCTATGGCTTATTGGTCCATTGTTTATGGTTAACAATATGACACAATCCACGAAAAATACTCTTAGTATTTCGAGCACCGTAACATGATGAATAACTGCTTCCTAGCTTCTTCTGAGACAACCAGTATACTTACAAGCAGCAATGTCTTTATAGTGACATATTTTCCACGCTGCTATCTTCCATTATTTCTGTAGTTGAATTACTTGTATTTTAGTGAATGTTATTTTGCCTTCTAATGGAAAGTTTTATCACAGAGTTGATTACCTGTTCTGCCACTGAAATCTTTTGCTGAAATATGTCTTGGAGCTTCTGATGGACCTCTTACCTGTTACTAGATGTTGCACTCAGTTCTGGTGAAACTTGAATTTGCATATCTTGCTGTCCTGAAAATATATCCTGGAAACTGATGCTATGAAGGATAGTGCTAAATTATGTAGACCAAACTAGAAATTTATTGTGTAAGTGGTTCATCCCACTTTATTCACGCTATACTGTTTTGGTGGTGGCCAGTTCCAGATTTACAATTCACAGGCTATACAGTTTAAGGGTCACACATCTCCTCTTTTGCAGACACACACAGAAGAAAATTCACCCAGTCATTAACCACAGTCACAATATTTATTAAGTTTCACGGTTGCATAATATACAGTAACCAACGCATGAAAGTGAAAGTGCACACAAAAAACATGCAGTACAATTATCAGCATTAATTATATGGTCCAGTACTAGAGTTTGTAGATCATCAGTACTTAGGTTGTATGTTTTTCACTCGCCCGAGATTTTAAGGGGAAAAGGTATTACTCACTTTCAGACTATTCACATACGTCTGTGTCACATATGCTATGTTATGGCACAGAGTTCAACTTTAACTGGAACAGAGATGTTATTCAAGTGCTTTCTGGCCCCAGATGCTGACATCACCTGACAGAGAGATGTTATTTGTGCACTGTTCAGTCGTAGACTTTAACATACTGGCTTAGAGATGTGTGATCTCCGGTATCAGACAGCTGCTTTTGGTGGAGGGGTTACTAAATGCTTTGAAATTTGGGTAGGTTAGATTTTACTTTTGTATGTGGACTATAAGACTTTACTATTGTTTGGTTTGTGAATAGTGTTTCAGGTTAGTACTTCACAAACGTACAGGGAACAACAGTATTCAACAATCATTCAAAATCCTTCATTTATGAAAATGGCACCCACCTTGAAACAAATGTTTTATTTTACTAAATTATTCAAAATCTTAATTACTGGCTGGATTAGTGACAAGTGTCATTCGGTTTAGAATAAATACAACCATAAAGTTTTATTGTCAAAGTTCAGAAACTTGCAGTCATTAAAGCAAAGCAGGCAATTGAAATTTTGAGTGTCTGATATTTTGATGTCAATTAACTTGTAAGTTAAGTAATGGCAGTTAATACCACAGGTGTTCTTGGAAAGTCGGGATGTTTGCTTTTGAAATATTGGTGACAAGATGTCCTTTGCTGCTTTTAGCTCAAAATGTTTTACAATTATACAATGTCATCATTATTTCAGTTAGCTGTAACTTTTCATTACTCAGGCTTCAAGTACAATCATGGGCATCATTGTAATCAGGAAGACAAATGTAAACAACAGAGTTATAAGTTTAAATGATATTTCTTGTGAATAAGAATTTTATATATTCCTGTACATGTTACATATTACATGTGCAGCTGCGTTAGATATAATATGAAAGAGTGAAAAGATTTAGTTATTCTTTAGAGCAGAAAACATAACAGGTGGATTAAATTCCATCTTGATACGTTTCAAGTTATCAATGCTTTGTGAATGAGTTTGATAGACTTGTCAGAACAATAATTTGTCTATCCTTGTAGGTGATTTGCTCAGTGAGGTAACCAACAACTGTACACTGATCACCCTTAATATTGCGGGGTAATATGTATTATAGCAAGCATCTTTTTATGAACCCTGACTTCTGTTGATTATTGTAGCATCTATGTATTTGTGAACTCTTATGAAAGCATTGGCACTAGCCTAGATACTGTACAAGTCAAGTGTGCTTAGTAATGCTGAAAGTGATCTGTAACTTGTGGTACTGACATAATTACTTGCCCACACCTCCGAACAGTTAACGATTCTGGTTTCTTGCACAAATGCTGAGCAACAGAACAAAAACATAACAGAGACATCTCAAGGCAAGAAGAAATAACAGATAATTGGAATGTTTCTACCAATAGGAACACCAAACCATTTGAACTTTACGAAACAGCAGTAATTTTGTGGGTTTGGCAATAATTCCAGGAATAGGCAGTCCATGAAGAGAATGTCAAACTCAATTGTAAAGTAGCTGGTGACAGACGATGACAAATTACTTGTAAATCACTGAAAAATTCATATAATGTCCACAAATATCCGACCATTTCTGTCAAGTCCCAGCAGCATTTCTGTTTGTGCATGAGTGGTGAATGTGTTCTGTGTGTTGTTTACCTATTGTAAAGGCTATTTCTAGGTTCCCTTCTGCTAATGCATTGCTGTGCCAGTCTTCTCATTTATATATGCTAGTATTGGAGCCATAGCAGTGCAACATGAAAAAAGACATATATTGCTTCTTGTTACAGCTTGGCACTGATATGCTATTCTGAATGGTTTTAGCTGCCTGTTGTGGTGACATTATAGCTCTCTTTCAGTACACAATACACAAGATCATTTTCCACATGTTAATTCATGTATTGACAGTAGCATTGAGAACTTTTTTAAAGTTGCTGTTGCTATCTCCATATCATTCAGTGATCTTCATTCCACCATCTTTATTCCATTAATAATTGAAATGTATTAAAAAAGTATATATTTTGCAATTATTTGTTGGAAATTGGCATAACAATAACGTCACTTTCTGTACTGCAGCAGCTACTCCAGATTTATTCTGTCTCTCATTCAGACACCTGTAGATAGCATATCACTTGACTATGCACACTCTGATGTGTGTTTCAGCTGAGAAAAAATACTAGTGTCTGTAGATGAGCAAGACCAGTTCGCTATTAGTGTAACAACTGCAGCACAGGCCACTAATCAGTAACCCATTAAGCATCTTGTTGCACTACTGAATTAAATGTTACTGCAGATAAATTTTCACATAAGAAAATTTGATAAAGTTATTTGATTTTCTCATAGGTCAGTGAAGCTCTGGATGCATGGCAGCGATTCATGACATTATATCAGACTGTGAAAACGTGGGTTGATGAGAAGCAAACATTCCTTGTAGAACCACTGCAACTAAGCAGTCTTACTCAGGCACGGCAGAGACTTCATGATTACTCTGTAAGTGCTACTATATAGTTATACATCTACTCTCACTTTGTAATTGCTGTACAGCAGTTTGTTTCTTGTCTAATTTTCTAGATTATGTGTGCAGTTAACCTTTTTAACAGTAAGAATATTGCAGCTGTTTTTTAAACAATCACACCTAGCTTTCAGTTACTTTTCGTCACTCCCTTCATGTAGAAGAACTTGTTAAACTGTGTAACTCACAAAATTAGATCAAAGAATTTCCAGTTATGTACAGAGACTGTACGGAAATTCAACTAGTTTATGTAGGGATATAAGCTTACTTTGATATGGTAATACATTTATTTATTGAAAGCTGATGAGTGTTGAAATCTATTTGTAGAATACCTTCCCTGTCTTTTAATATTTTTTTCAGGCATGTGTAGATTTTTCTGATATGAAACAGATCTGGAAAAGAAAGATAATATTCTGTTTGGTCTGTACATTAGTCTATAAAATACATTATAATGAAACTTTTTCTAGAAAGTTGTGTGAGAAATTAGAAAATACTGGGAACTTAATAGAAAATAATTTCTTTGAAATGTGTGTGAACTTTAAACCCATGCAGCACTCCTATGTCGATGATCTGTTTAGAATTTCCTTTTAGAAACTCATTTGTAGTTTCTACATGTATGAAGGAAGGAAGATTAGTATTCATTGTCCCATTGACAACGAAGTCATAAGAGATGGAGTGCAAGCTTGGATTAGGGAGGGTTGTGCCCTTTTAAAGGAACAATCTTGGTATTTTCCTCAAGTGATTTAAGGGAACAACAGAAAATGTACATCTGGATGCAACTACTCAGTTGCATGTATGATTAATATTTAATGACTGGCATGTGCTTAACAGAAATAAATAAAAGTTTGGTACAACATGGAGGAATTCTTTGATATACATTTTATGCCTCCACTTTTAAAACAATAAGGTACTTTGTTCAGAAGAAAACAGTGTTTTTTTCCCATATGATTTTTTAATTGCAGTCCATAGTGTTTGTTTCTTTTTGTATGTATTAATAAATTTGTCACAAATTACATTTTGTAAGGTTGCATGTGTGAGCTTATCTAATATCTCATTGTCCTGGCCCAATAAAAAAAGCTACATCCTTTTTTTCCAGAGTTCATAGTTAAAGTATGATGATGACCTTGTAAGCTAGAAACCAATTAGCCAAATAAATTAATACATCCATGATATTGTGCTTTTCATTTATATTACTAAACTATACACTGACTATTATGATCTGACTTGGTGGACACTACAGAGCTTTCTCATTCACAAAAGTATTCAGATACATTAAGCTCATGTTCCCCCTTATTGCAATGCAAAATTACTTTGTGTCAGATGTATTTAATGCAGTTCCATTCAGAATGTTTCCAAGACTGACTGCAACCAATCTGTGATTCTAAAAACTAATACCTTGAATGTCATTTCTCGCACTGGGTACAGATGATATCTTTCATTTTGTGTGTAATGGCAATAATTGACTGCTGTGAGCAGACTAGTGTTGTCATAGATGAAGACAATTCTACCTCAACTGCAGGATTTAAACACAGCCATATAGCAACAACACTGTTCATGTGGTGGCAGAAATGAATGAAATGGCTGTTTGATTTATTTATGCTGGTCGCTCATACCAGCAAAACAGTAGGGAATTTGGGTATCACATGTTGACCTAAAAGCCAAAGAAACTACTCTGTGTGAAACATATAAATCGCTGGCTATGATAAGCTTGATTATCTTTTATCTTTTTTACAACTACATTGATGAATTACAGAATGAAACTTAAGTTTTTCCTAGACATAGTTGATGAAATCATAATAGAAAATATTTTTCAAAATAGTGAAAATATGCTGCATGAATAGCCGTATAATCAAGATAAGTCTCATTGCCATTTAGCCAAAAATGAAGTTTGTTTTAACATGGAAATGCAGTCATGTTTCTTTTTACTTTGCTGCCACCATTGCACAGTTTTAGTCACATGCATTTCTGAAGATGTCAGGTGAGAGGTGTAATATGATTTTACATTAAATTAGAAAACACTATAAAATTGCAATACACTCTTGACTCTGACATACAATAACATAATTTTTTTAATGCCTCAGCCTACAGCAATATGTGAAATCCTCAAATTTGGTTGAGAATCTTTTGGAATGAATATTTAAAATGTTGATGTCAGTTCGTATTGCAACATACTCGGTCAGCAATACTTAAAAATGGGTATCAGTTTCTGTAACCTATTTTGAAAAAATGTTTCTGGAAGTAACACAAATGGAGAAAATTCTAAACCTATATGTCAACTGTTTGTTATTAAATGAAAATTGAAATAACCTTAACATATTGGCATGTTTAATAATATAAAATGAAATACTTCTTTTGCTCATGGTTGCTACTACAGTACAATGTTGTTGGATAGCAGAGGTTGAATAAGACAGTAGTCCTCCTACTAACTGAACTGTAGGGAATTAACAGATGAAGAACATGTTTGTTCACAGTACATTACTATACTCTTCGACTAGTGGGTCCCACCCAGCCTGTGGTAATTACCCCTGAGGGGCAAAATGAAATTTTCTGGAAGGTAAAAAGAAGAGAGTTTGATAGTGCTTCAGCTACAAAACAATTTTTTTAAAAAAGGTCATTACAATTATTACTATTTCATAAGACTGTAATACTGGATACATAAGTTCCAAATAATTACATTGTTTTTCCCAACAAATGGCATTAACATGTGAAAAAATGTGGTGAGGGTTACAGCTTGTGAAGTGAAAGTGTGAACACCATCTTCCTCACATAGCCCACCTGCTACACACATATGGGGTGGGCAGAATAAAACTAGCTCGGGAAATATTACATACACTATAAGATAAACAACCCAGCTTACATCACCATATGTGGATCGGATGATGTAAAGTTGCGTTGCCAGTCTTATGGTATATGAAATATTTCCCAAGCCAGTTGTATTTTGGCCACCCTGTGCTTTGTACTTTATACCATGCATGTATGGCAGTAAAACTGAGACATACACGCCACATATGCTTAACTATA
Organism: Schistocerca piceifrons; assembly: GCF_021461385.2. Classification (NCBI taxonomy): domain Eukaryota; kingdom Metazoa; phylum Arthropoda; class Insecta; order Orthoptera; family Acrididae; genus Schistocerca; species Schistocerca piceifrons. Next base: position 23,661,171 of record NC_060143.1, on the reverse strand, counting down.
TCATGGGAAGTGCCTTCTGTGAGTTGTAGGTAGTTCTTGTAATGGACAAGAAATTGCTTCATTATTCACTTTGCAACAGTTAAATAAACTAATGGACTGCACAGCACAACAGTAACTATTTAAGGGCTACTTTTTGCTACAGGGCCTACACAGTATTATTATTATTATTATTATTATTATTATTAGTGCCCATGGTCAGACCCAAAACAGTAGCAGCCTAAAACAATCTAATTTGTGTCAGTTCAGAGTTGATTTGCAAACAATGAGTATAGTGCATGCATTTTAAACTTGGGTGCAGGGAATGAGCGTCGCTAGCGAGAGGAGTGCTGCAGAGGAAGCGTATTTTGTGTCGTGTCTACACCCAGTGTGGACAGTTAGCTTTCTTTTCAGAGACTAAGTTGTAGGTGGTATTTATGGTGCACTGAAATTGTTCATCTTTCAATAAGGAAAGGTTGTTAGAAATATGCTGTACCTCAATTCAATGACTTATTAGTTCAGGTTATTAAAACTTGCACACACAGTAAATGTAATTATCTTTTATGATCTTAAAAATAAAAGTATTGAAAGATTTTTTTCATTCTAAAGCCTAGACATGTACCAATGTTGGTGGTGGTGGTGGTGGTGATGGGGTGGGGGGGGAGGGGGGCACTATTAGCTAATATGTTATATGTTTTTGCACTCAGGGACAATGGTTTCAGAAAATTTGGGAACCACTGTCTTAGACAAATCATTATATAAATTTGTCTTGTTTCTACTCCTGGTACCAGTTCATATTTATGTTGTTAATGATTTTCACTAATGCACAATGAAATTTCAAAGCATCTGCTCTGATCAAAATTTTGAACTTTCTTTTATATCCTCTGTAATTCTTGCCATTATATTGTTAAGCACTAAATAATTATAGCTCTTTGTAATCATTCTATTCATCATGAATTGTCCTGTATTTGAATGTAAAACATTGCATTATCATTTTTAACTGACCTTGAAATATAGTATTTATGGGAAGTGATGTAAAATGATACTTCATTAAATTGTGGTGGCTGAAATATAAACATTTCTTTGTTGATGCTTATTTGTGACTTGACTCTTCAATATTAAACACTAATACATGTCTCTATATGCTTTTTGCCAGACTGCTGTGAAGAGTTGTAAACAAGTAAGCAAGCATTTAACTGACATGCGAAAAGAACTAGAGAGTATTAGCAAAGTAACAAGTGCTGGTGATTTACCTGAGAAGCTTGAAGAAGCTGAGGAAGCCAAGAATGAAGTGGAATCGCAGTTAATGGAAAGAGTAAGCAACAGCTGTGTTTTATAATTACATAATGAAGTCATGTTATTTAATGTGTCTTTTATTTTATCAGCATTTCAGATATCACACACTCACTTTGAAGGATAAACAACATGTTCCATTACAACATGTGTATTTCCATGATCAACTTTTGTAGCAGACAACAGATGATAATTTTTCTATTACAAGTCCTGTTCACATACTGTGTTGAAAACGTTTATGCAGTCTCAACCAGTTATTGCACAATTGCACTTTTTATTACAGTTGATATCTACTTGGATGTGGGAAGAAGCAGACAGAGAGGAAATGTATGTATAGGATTCATTTTCTGATGACAATTCCAATTGTGATTCTTAATTTTCTCCTGAAATGTTCAGGGCCTTCTCTGATGAACAAGACTGCCACGGGTGCTGACTTTTGGTGCACAGGTGATCCGGGAGATAATGATATGTAGGTTCCTGTTGTTTAGCAAAGGGAAAATGGATTTTGTTGGGAATCAAAAGAACTAACTAATGCTTGATGGATTTCTCGGGATAACGTAACCCATGGAATACCGGGTATAGGAAAGTGTTTCTGGTAGCTAGAGCAAACAAGCAGTTGTTAGCATCTCCTTTAGGCAGTGAATTGACATCACATAGTTCCTGTAAGATGGACATGAGGAATTATGGGCATGTAGGATGGACATGAGGAATTATGGGCAAAGTTTAAGCAGATTGTGAATTGTGGTCTTGAGAATTACGTGCCTAGTAAGTGGATTAAGGATGGGAAAGAACCACCATGGTTTAATGAGGAGATTCAGAAAATGCTGAGGAACAGAGACTGTTGTTATCTAATGAGAATGCACAAATGATGACAAGCAATGGTTAGTAGAGATTCATGTGTCTGTGTAAAGATCTCCATGCAAAGCTTACAACTACTACCACTGTCACATCTTAGCAAAAGATCTGTCAGAGAAACTGAGAAAATTATGGTTCAATGTAAAATTGCTAAGTGGGTCTAAGGCTTCCATCCAGTCACTTGTTGACCAGTCTGTATGACAGTTGAAGATAGCAAAATGAAAGCCCAAATTTTAAATTTCATGTTCAAGAAATCATTTATGCAGGAGAATTGTACAAACATATTGTTGTTTGACCATCGAACATACTCCTGTATGGATAACAAGCATCCTTGCTGTAGAGAAACAACTGAAAGAGTTGAAAACAAATAAGTCACCAGGTCCGACTGGAATCCCAATTCGGTTTTTCAAAGAGTACTCTATGTTATTGGTCCCATATCTAGCTTGCATTTAACATGAATCTCTCACCCAGTGTGAAGTGCCAAGTGACTTGGAAAAAATGCGGGTGACACCTGTGTATAAGAAAGGTAAAACAACAGACCGACAAAATTACAGGCCAAAATCCCTAACATCAGCTTGCTGCTGAATTCTTGAACATATTCTCAGTTCAAATGTAATAAATTTTTTTGTGACTGAGAAGCTAATGTCCATGAAGGCATTGCTTGTGGAAAACTCAGCTTGTCCTTCCCTCTCATGATATACTGCACATGGATGAAGAGCGACAGGCAGATTCCATATTTCTAGAAATCTGGAAAGTGTTTGACATGGTGCCCCATTGCAGACTGTTAAAGAAGGTACGAGCATATGGAATAGGTTCACAGATATGTGAATGGCTTGAAGACTTCTTAAATTATAGGACCCAGTATGCTGTCATCAGTGGAAAGTGTTCATCAGAGACAAAGGTATCACCAGGTGTGCCTCAGGGAAATGTGATAGGATTGCTGTTATTCTGTATATACATAAATGATTTGGTGGATAGGGTGGGCAGCAATCTGCGATTGTGTGCTGATGATGCTGTAGTGTAAGGTGTCATTGTTGAGTTCCTAGACAAAATTTCTAGTTGGTATGTTGAATTGCAGCTAGCTAAAAATGTAGGAAAATGGAAGTTAATGCAGATGAGTAGGAAAAACAAACTGGTATTGTTCAGTTACAGCATTAGTAGTGTCCTGTTTTACACAGCCACATCGTTTAAATATCTGATCATAAAGTTGCAAAGTGATATGAAATGGAATGAGCATGTGAGGATCGTAATAGGAAAGATGAGTAGTCGACTTTGGTTTATTGGGAGAATTCTAGGAAATTGTGGTTCATCTGTGAGAAGGCCGCATATGGCACACTAGAGCGATCTATTCTTAAGTCCTGCTTGAGTGTGTGGGATTCGTACCAGTTCGGATTAAAGGAAGATGTTGAAGCATTTCAGAGATGGACTGCTAGATTTGTTACTGATGGGTTCAAACCACATGCAAGTGTTAAGGAGATGTTTCGGGAATTCAAATGGGAATCCCTGGAGGGAATGTAACCTTTTAGAGGAACACTGTTGGTGACAAAATTTAGAGAACCAGCATTTAAAGTTGACTGCAGAACATGCCTCCAACGCACATTGCGCGTAACGACCATGAAGATATGAGAAATTAGAGCTGATAAGAAGACATAGAGACTGTCGTTTTCCCCTCATTCTATTTGTGAGTGAAGCAGGAAAGAAAGTGACTAGCAGTGCCAAAGGATGCTCTCGGCCACACTCCTTATGTTGATTATATGTTGAACATGTAAATGAAGAACAAGGGCTGTTAAAAACTTTGGTGATAATCCTAAGACAGAGGATATTTGGTCCATTTAATTAATTGTGAATTGATCAAACGTTAAACTGGAGCAGTACAGAAAATGAACTGAAATATATCAGCAAAGTAATTACGAATCTAGTGGTCTGTATGAAGTAAAGGTGCTAATGTTGGTTAGTATGCTAACTTGTATCTGTAAGTCTGGCCATGAAGATGTGCTATCATTTTTCTCTACTGACCATATTATAAGACCTTTACTTAGAGCTGCAGTATCAGCAAAGTGGTTCCAAATGCTGTTGGTCTGTTTGTGATTTGATGACCCTGAAACAAGAGAAACATGCAAGAAGGAAGACAAATTGGCACCAATTTTGGAAATTTTTTCCAGACTCATCAGTAATAGTCATAAAGTGCACTGCTTTGGAGAATATAATTCCATGGATGAAATGCTCACACCATTTTGTGGCATATGTGGCATCAAAATGTATTTGCTTAACATGGCCACCAGACATGGAATAAAAAGCTTCTGTTTAACATGTCCACAATTCATACTTATATATTGCCTACATATGTACTGGTAAGCATTCTGACAATGCTGAACTGAGCAATGAAGACAGGAAACCTTATGTTCCTATGCAGTTAGTTCTTCAAGTAGTGTGGCCAGCTGTGAAAAATAACAAATGTAGCTGCTGTCAATTGGTTTTCCTATGTAGAGTGGTTACACAATATCAGAGGAAGGGGTTAACACCTGTAGGTACCTTGAAGAGAAATAAACCAGGAATTCCAATTGAATTCTTGCCTTATAAGAATTGGGCTCTTGAATCTTCTCTTTATGTATTCAGTAATGAAATTACTCTATTGTAAGAAAACGTGTCTCAGATATAGAGTTGTCAAGGAGCTATCTATAAATCTGTTGAGACCATATCTTGAAAATAGGCTACCTAACTCCAATATGGGAGGAGATTTGTAGGTAAAAGTTCAAAACCTTCTTGGAAAAGACTCACGGAAGAAGTACAAAATATGGTGAAGAGTGACAAAGTGGAAAGAAAGAGGAGGTGCATTCTTTGTTTATTCCAGAACAACAAGAAACTGCATATAAGCGTGTAAATTGTGATAAACCAGTATGCCTGGAATGTTCGAGTACCGTGTGTGTGTAATAAATAATTTTTTTTTTTTTTTTTTTTAATTTGAAGCTTGTCCCTGGCATTTGTTTAGACATCTCATGTATTTTTGTAGAGTTCCATTATAAGAGTATTCATGAAAGCAATACATGTTGGAACTGTACTTGACATGGATGGTTGGTTACTTCATTGTACTAATATGTTAATGTACCACTTTGCCAGAAAAGCAAAATTTATTTTTTTCTGTCAGACACACATTTCCTGTTGAGTAATAAAAATCATTCTATCTATTAATGGTAAACTTAATTGTGGCAATATAAGACACTGTTGTTTACTTGACATTTAACATTGCACAGTTTTAGTCCCAGGGGGCAGTAATATTATTTTAAATTAAACTGTAAAATACTATAACACTATTAAAACTTAATCTTAAGAGAGAGAATATTTGAGTGAGAATTATTTAGAGGGAATCTTTAAAAGTTTGACTTCAGTTCATATTGAAACACGTTTACTGGACAACAGAAAGACAAAAAAAATTTTTTTGTTTAAGGAACAGATACATTTTGATCTGCTCAGGGTCATGATGCATACCAACACCTAGTGACCTCCTGTGCAGCTCCTAAACAGGTTGCTATTCCGTCAAGTCATATCAGTCCTGTCACTCAGCTTATGTTATTGTAATACTGTGTGAGGGTGGTTTATAAGTCTGGTAAAAAAGCAAGAAAAAATGTTCATTTTCTCAAAAAGGTCTCCTTTGAGGGCTATACACTTGGTCCAGCAATCCTCAGCTTTTTCATCCCATTGGAAAAATAGGTTCTGTGAGACTTCACCAAATACTTGTTGACGGCAACTATCGTTTTTTCATTTGATGAAAATTTCTTCCCAGAAAGCCAAACTTTTAAGTTATGGAACAGGAAGAAGTCAGTTGGGGCTAAGTATGGTGAAGATGGTGGATGAGGAACCAATTCAAAGCCCAAACCATACACTTTCATCATTGTTATCACTGACGTTTGAGATGGTGTATTACTCCTTATGAAACAGTGCTTTTTTTGTGCACCAGCCTTGGTATTTTTTTTTTTTTTTTTTTTTTCTACGGCAAGTTTCAATCTTTCTGACAACGATGCATAATAGGGTCCAGTTATGTTTTCGCCTTTTCCCAAGTAATCTATGAGGAGTATTCCTAGGGATTTCCAGAAAATAGGGGCCATCACGTTGTTAGCTGACAAAGTGGTCTTTGCCTCCCTTGGTACACTTTCACCAGCCTTTGTCCATTGTTTTGACTGCCATTTCGACTGTGGTGTGTAATAATTCGTTCAGGTTTCATAAACAGTCACAAATCGGCACAAAAAATGTTGTGGATTGCAGTCAAACAGTGCCAGACATTGTGTTGACACGTTTGCCAGATGCGCTTTCGGTAGATTGTGAGCAATCATGGCATCCACCTCGCATGCATCTTCTTCATAGCCAGTTCTCTGTGCATGATATAATACACTCACTCTAGTTGAGATGCCTCTAGTCACAGCAGTCTTACATTACCATATTATGAATTTTGTCAATGGTTTCCTTCGGACTGACCTCTGTTGGAAGGCCAGAGCACACTTTGTCTTCAGTGCTTCTCTGACCACATTTAAAATCATTAATCTTCTTTGAAACAGCAGTGTCCATGTGGACTTTGTCCAGTTTTGTTTTGATTTGTGTGGCAGTCCAGCCTTTCAAATGAAAATGTTTAATAACATCAAGAAACTCGGTTTTCTCCATTTTGTCACAGTTTACACGGTGACCACTTCAGATGGCTGTCGGCAATGAACAGTACCAGTACATTGTGGAAATTCTTTATATGATCCTTGGAATAATCAAGTTTACCAACCATGAAGGCACAACAGAATGTTCCATTTCTTCATGGAAATTTACCAGACTTATTAAACCACCCTTGTATCAACATTGATTTGCATCTCACCAGTGCTGCATTCAGCACGTGTTGTCTTAATTTATATATTCACTGTCATGCATCTTATTTGTCGTGGATTCAGGTTTTATTGCTATTAGTATTCAATGAAACATGGCGTATGGGTTTGATGAGCTTACTTACACAGTTGTGTCTCAAAAAGAAATGGACAAGTAGCCCTTCTTATCTACAAAACTCTTTATTCCTAATGGAAGACATGTCACAGTACCTTATCCGCTGGTCATGGACACTTACAAGAAATGGGGATTTTACACACCCAGCCTGTAAGCGGTGGAAGGAAAGCAGCATGTGTGGTATAGCCCATGCTATGGGAATGGGTCATGTATCTGAAGAGCATTGCAGGAGTACAACCGTCACATGTACCATCCACAGAGGGTGCAGGTTTTAGGACCAGGTGACCACCTGCGTTGTATGTAGTTTGTGCAGTGGTTCGTAGACCAAAGAGTGGTAGGCCATAAACATTTTATTTATAGGTGAGGCCTTCTTTAAACATGATAGGTATTTTAACTGCAGGAACAACCACATATACAGGGTGTATACTACCTGGGAGATCCGGGAAAAACCCGGGAATTTTTTCATCCGGGAAAAACCTGGGAATTTTTCATTGTTTTAGTTCTCAGTTAAATTTATGTGATTTTGACTGGTAAGAACCAATACTCTAACAAAGGATATTACTGTATCCTGCTACAGCAGAATAATATTGCAACAACAAAACATGAACAGGAGAAAAAAAAAAGAAAGAAAATAAAACTAAAGTTGCAAAGGAAATGCGCCGTATACAACAACAAAACAGTGCTCATACAAGTGTCTGCCAACAGCAAAGTGTGTCAAAGGCTTTAGGAAGACTATGCAATGTTTTGTAACAACAAATTGCCTCCAATGAGTGTGGCGTGACAACTGTTTAAATTAGATTCGTTTGAGCCGTTGCGGGCGGGCTCTTGCGCATGCGCAGTTGAGTCGCGTATGAGTAGTACCATCTCCCGCTTCTTGTTACAGATGCGTGGCTGGGCGCCACTACTTATTATTGCCCCGGTTTGGAAATTAGTAAATCTGGGGCTGATGCACAGAGCAGTCTGAGTTGTGGTGGGGAGGTGGGTCATTTCCACGTGACCTGTGTTTACGTTTAGTGATTTTGTTGTTTCCTCTTCGTTTATTGCTCTCACGTTAAATGATAACAAAACGGATTTTTGTGGCGGGGAGCTATCAAATGAATTAAAATACATTTGCATAATTACGGAAGGCTAAAATATGTTATTAGTTTTAGATTTTATTTCCAACTTTCTGACAGTCAAACATTAATTGCCTTACAGAACAATGAAGTTATTTTGACTGGTTTGCTAAAGAGATTTGGCTTTCATTAATATTTTCTGTTGAGGCAGTCAATTTATTTGAAACGAAGTGTTTAATTTGACACTATTGGCTAGTTTCAACTTTTTGCTGCATTTCAAGTGCACGTATGGCATTATGCCATAATAAAGAACCAAACATGAGATAATACAGTACTGGTACTCCAAGAAAATTTGCATACGAATGTGCATTTTAAGCCGAATTATGCGTTTCAGTATGGTTCATGAAATTCCGACGCTCTTGAAGTATCCTCTGATGTTTCGTTTCTTTTATGACATAATGTAATATCTTTTAATGTTTTACACGTACGACCATATGGGCTTCCTGCGTCATCGTAGCTGCGCAAGCGTGGTGACGCTTGTTATCTGGCGCTCTCTTGCAACTGCTGAAATGAACCTATTTCTAACAGGTCGCAGGAAATATTGCGAATGGTGGTTTGAAAAGCATTACATTCAATGGAGATTTCCTTTTACGTAAGATGAGCTTTGTGCGAGAATGTACGATGAATTTCTTAAATCACAAAGCGTTTGACTCTCATTTAAAAATCAACTCTGTGAGGACGACCATTTAGAAGAATTTTGAGCCCAGAAGATCAGACATTTATGTCGTTATTAAAAATTTTACTGGCACATTTGTGTGATGTCCAGCATATTAATCTTTAAGACCAATATTATAGGTGAATGCTATGTATATTAATTTAAACCCTTAACGTTTCTTACTTGTGTGTTCACGCAACTTAAGAGTGATCTTGCTATTGGCTGACTACATCACGTGTCAAATGCTGTCATCAGCTGGCGAGATCACGGGACATGAGCTATGACTGGCTTGCAAAAGCGCATCGCAATCTTGATTTCAATGCTTCGGAAAGTGAAGTGACATGCAGTGTTTGGTGGAATTCGAATTTATACCTTCGTAATATGAAAATATGCAGCGTACATGTTGCTGCACATAAAAGGTCTTTCGAAACGTGCCCCCCCACCCCCCCATCCCCCTTCCCCAGAGTTACGTTTTCTAACGTGCCGGGAAATTCTACTCCAGTATAGAAAACCATAACATTCAAAGGATAGATGAGTTTTACAGTGCCGAATAAGAGTATACTGTCACTTAACACGGAAAAAGTGTATTTTAACCTGGGAAAAAGTGTATTTTTAACCGGGAAAAATCTGGGAATATTTTTTTCGTGTGCACGTATACACCCTGCATATAGGACTATGAGAACCTGTGTATCCAGTTGCTGCAAGATTGCACCAACAAAGGTTCTTCGTAAACATGTAGGCGGAAATTGTGGATAATTATCTTCTAGGGCCAGTAACACTGCATCTTAGCTTATGTACACTCCTGGAAATTGAAATAAGAACACCGTGAATTCATTGTCCCAGGAAGGGGAAACTTTATTGACACATTCCTGGGGTCAGATACATCACATGATCACACTGACAGAACCACAGGCACATAGACACAGGCAACAGAGCATGAACAATGAACAATGTCGGCACTAGTACAGTGTATATCCACCTTTCGCAGCAATGCAGGCTGCTATTCTCCCATGGAGGCGATCATAGAGATGCTGGATGTAGTCCTGTGGAACGGCTTGCCATGCCATTTCCACCTGGCGCCTCAGTTGGACCAGCGGCCGTGCTGGACGTGCAGACCGCGTGAGACGACCCTTCATCCAGTCCCAAACATGCTCAATGGGGGACAGATCCGGAGATCTTGCTGGCCAGGGTAGTTGACTTACACCTTCTAGAGCACGTTGGGTGGCACGGGATACATGCGGACGTGCATTGTCCTGTTGGAACAGCAAGTTCCCTTGCCGGTCTAGGAATGGTAGAACGATGGGTTCGATGACGGTTTGGATGTACCGTGCACTATTCAGTGTCCCCTCGACGATCACCAGTGGTGTACGGCCAGTGTAGGAGATCGCTCCCCACACCATGATGCCGGGTGTTGGCCCTGTGTGCCTCGGTCGTATGCAGTCCTGATTGTGGCGCTCACCTGCACGGCGCCAAACGCGCATACGACCATCATTGGCACCAAGGCAGAAGCGACTCTCATCACTGAAGACAACACGTCTCCATTCGTCCCTCCATTCACGCCTGTCGCGACACCACTGGAGGTGGGCTGCACGATGTTCGGGCGTGAGCGGAAGACGGCCTAACGATGTGCGGGACCGTAGCCCAGCTTCATGGAGACGGTTGCGAATGGTCCTCGCCGATACCCCAGGAGCAACAGTGTCCCTAATTTGCTGGGAAGTGGCGGTTCGGTCCCCTACGGCACTGCGTAGGATCCTACGGTCTTGGCGTGCATCCGTGCGTCGCTGCGGTCCGGTCCCAGGTCGACGGGCACGTGCACCATCCGCCGACCACTGGTGACAACATCGATGTACTGTGGAGACCTCACGCCCCACGTGTTGAGCAATTCGGCGGTACGTCCACCCGGCCTCCCGCATGCCCACTATACGCCCTCGCTCAAAGTCCGTCAACTGCACATACGGTTCACGTCCACGCTGTCGCGGCATGCTACCAGTGTTAAAGACTGCGATGGAGCTCCGTATGCCACGGCAAACTGGCTGACACTGACGGCGGCGGTGCACAAATGCTGCGCAGCTAGCGCCATTCGACGGCCAACATCGCGGTTCCTGGTGTGTCCGCTGTGCCGTGCGTGTGATCATTGCTTGTATAGCCCTCTCGCAGTGTCCGGAGCAAGTATGGTGGGTCTGTCACACCGGTGTCAATGTGTTCTTTTTTCCATTTCCAGGAGTGTAGAACAGCTTACTTAAAATTCCTGCTGACCACACTTCCGAAACTGCTGGACAACCGGCTGCCAGTTCCACCACAATGGAACCCGACACTTAATGTTTTGATGTACGAGCACAGCTATCTGTCGATTTTGGGGAACATTGGATAGGATAAGGAGGACACACTGCATGACCAATGCATTCGCCTGACTTGATGCCCATCGATTGCTTTCTTTGGGGCATGTCAAGAGTATGGTTCACGTCACTACAGCTGCCACTAGAGCTGAGCTGATAGCTCGAATCACTGATGTATTCCATCAAATCTGAGTCTCCTGACATGCTCTCCAGAGTTGGATGAGCATTGACTTGAAGGTGTGCAGCATGTACTGGGACACAGAGTGGATGGTTTGAACCATTCATGTAAATTTTTTTATTGTCAGAATGTGCCTAATAATAGTAATTTTTGTGCAATTGTAGTTATTCATTATTATAACTTTAAGGAAACATTCAAGACAGTGTGTTCCTTAATAAAAAAAAAGTATCCTCTGTGTGTGACTTATCATTCTCAAAGTTTGTGAGTTTCTGAAACACCCTGTATAATGGTGTGTTTTCTCAAAGTTTGTGAGTTTCTGAAACACCCTGTATAATGGTGTGTTTAATAAAGTGTAATGAAATGCTTCCTTTGCTAATGGTTACTTCTACGATACAGTATTGTTTGATAGCAAAGATTGACTAACACAATAGTCCTCCTGCTTCTAGTAATTAAAGTTTAGGGAAGCAACACTTGAAGAAAATGTTTGTTTACTGTTGATTACCATACTCATCAGGCGGACCATGTCATTTGACTCATTTACATTTCTAGTACAGATTTGCATTTAAGTAATTAATGATTCTCACTGACAAAAAATGAAATTTCAGAGCATCTGTATTGTAGAAAAATTGAAAGATTATATTCTTCATATGTGATGCTTGCTTATCATTCTTGTATAATTTTTTTTATTATTATTATTTTGACTTTTTTCCCCATTACTGCTTGTCCACAGTATGGTATAAATTGCTAATGTCATTAATAAAAGTTCATTTTTCCTTATTTTGTAGAATGCCTTACTGCAAGAGACCAGTGAGGAGTGGGAACAATGTGAGAAAAAGATGAAGGATATACGTGCTTGGATTGAGAAATCAAAACAATCACTTGAGTCACCACAGCATAAAAAGCGACCACTGAAAGATCAGCTCAATGCACGGGAGAAGATAATGGCCGAGATTTCCATCCAGAAAACTAAACTCTCTGTATCTGTTGAAAAGCTACAGGTAAGTAATGGGAAGGGGCTAATACTTTGTTGTTCCACATATGTGTAACAGGATCTGGAGTACAGTTATTATAATAAACAGAAAAATCATCATTTCTGACTGTTGATAGTTTTCATTTACGCCTAAAACTTTTTTGTGATTGTGACTGTGAAAGATGGGAGTAGTCATAGGCAAGATACAAATGTAGCCTAGTTCTTCACTTCATTTGTCTGTTTCTGCCCATGACAGACTTTGCATAACATTGGTGAATGTTGTTTTGTATTTTCCCTTTCTCAGTCTCTCTTTCTTCCTTCTTACTATGGTAGTAGGTGTATCTTCCATATTCTGTTGTCCAATGTGCGTACATAACTGATTTTTATACTTGGCAGGTACATTTTCGATCTGGTGTTGGTGGCGATTCAAAAGTATCAGAAGCAGCACAGGAGATCATTGGCGAGTTGGATCAGCTATTGACAGTTGTGAAAGAACAGGCCGATGGGCTTGAAACTAGTCTCGGCCAGTTGGATCGATATCAACAGGTTAGCTCATAACTCTGTTTTCAGTGTGTGTGTGTGTGTGTGTGTGTGTGTGTGTGTGTGTGTGTGTGTGTGTTGGGGACCCCCCCCCCCCCCCCCACACACACACACACCACCCTGCCAGGTATCTCATAGCTTGTTTATCTTGACTTCATCAGAAATACTTCTTAAATTTACTATTATTTATGACAAAACTTGAATCTTGTCTTTACTGAAGATGGATGACTGAAATGTGAAATGAAAATTTTTAGTTTTAATCTCTTTATACCTGAATAAATTTCTAGATGAAAGATAAAATAAAAAAATCATGGCATTTTAGAGGTTATCTAAAAACTCAAGAGAATACAGCACTTGTCAGAAGTGCTGCTAGCTTGATGCAAAATCAGCATATGCTGGTACTGGTGCTAAAAAACAGTTAACCTTCCCATTATTAGCACATCATTGATATGATTCTAATTCACGTCATTTAGCATTAAGGGGTTTAATTACAAAAGCAATTCAGATAAAGTAACATTGTATCTCCATAACCCATTTCAGTGTGAGCAAAATTCAAAACAAGATGTCCAAGTGAATTGGCAACTGTCTGAAATCTTTAGCACATGTTGGAGTGGTAACTGATTATTTCCAGGTAAAACTGTGTAATATCAAATGAGCTAAGACTCAGGAAGCAGTATAACGTGGATGTCGATAAATGACCAAAGATTAGAAACTGAATGTTTTATCCAGCTCTGTTTCTTGACATCTGAAAAGCCTTTGATACTGCCACCTGGCAAATAGAATATACACTTGTGGATAGTCAAAAGAGGTGTGCGATTGGATTTAAGACATTGCGATTAACATTGTTCTTAGTGGAAAGACAAAAATATAAAGAAATGTCTAATGTTTCTCAAGAAGTGTGATAGGATTTTTTATTACTTATGTGAGTATATATAACCAAACAGATAAAACCAGTGGCTTTCCAATTCTATTCGTAGTTGAAGCATTTATGGATAGGGAAGTGTCATCAGTGATTGTAAAATCCAGAAACACTTAAAGCTGACCAGTACGTAGTGCGAAGACTGACAGCTGATCATACATTAAAAGTATTGTGATGTGTGTAAATAGATAAAAAGACTTGATATCATTTTACAGGAAGGTCAGGCAATAGACTTGGTAACAACTGCTAAGCATCGAGAAATACTTGTCTGTAGTAAATTAAAGTGAAACAATCACATAAATGTCACCTTGGAGAAGAGAGACTAAGGTTTATCGAAAGAATCCTAATCTGAAGGAAGTGTAATTTACTCCTGAAAATCAATCGTAAAATCCTTATTTGAGTGATTCTTGAATATTGTGTCAGAATGAAAATTTGTTTGAGAAAACTATAAAATTACAAGGAGACTGGCCAGTACTCTCCTTTAGGAGGTGTAGATTAAGTGCTGCCAATAGATTTAGAGATCAAAAACTTTTTTTCCTTCATCTTGACAATTGGTGGGTCTCTTGAGGTCAACCAATATGCCCTTAGTTTGAAAGCTAATGTAGATTTTTGTACTCCTGTGTAAGTATATCAGCAGTAATTAGAATTTTGCCTCCTGGGGGTCAGTACTAGCCAGCTATTCTTTCTCCTCCTAATTCTGTGTGATTCTCTAGTATTGTTAACTGATTGTTCATATCCCCCCTCCCACGCACTCACACACTTACTTCATTTCTACCTTACCTACTGGCTAGCAGTTGAAGAAATCAATTCAGTGAAAATGGGGTGTATGTGTAAAGCAATTAGGTATTATATGAAAGCCATTATGACATGGTACTCTTCTTGCTGCAGGAGATACAGCAGCTTCGCCAACAGGTGGTGCAGATGGAGCAGCAACTCCGCACTGTGATGGCTCCTAATTATTCTCCTCATGATAGAGACAAGGCATTGGAAGAGCAAACTGTAAGTATGCTTTGGGGAATTATTTTTATTACCTAGCTGCTGGCACTTAAATTGTGCCCTTCAATATGACAAGTCACTTATCCTCCGCCAGTCAATTTGCAATATGATGTTAAGAATCGCTTCACTGTTCATACTGTTGATGTAGTTAACTGACACTTTACTATAGGCTACAGATTTTGGTACCTTTAATTTAAATAACGTGGACTAACACAAGTTTTTGAATGCCGTCCTTGTTCTGTACACTGTAATCAGTGTTAGAGTAGTTGCTGTACTCTCACCTTGTATTTAGCTGAAAGCTGGACATTTGCATCCCCAAAGTAACAGACAGTAATTTATTGTGGTAGTAAAACCCATGTAAACACAAACTTAAAGTGTGAAATAAAGGTAGTTTTGTAGAATTCTGTAAACTCTTGTATTAACTGTGTCAAACAGAGCATGTGTTAAGCAAAAGTAAACTAACATGGGTACATCTCATGCCCAGGAGGTTGTCTTTAGTGTGTTTGTGTGTGTGTGTGTGTGTGTGTGTGTGTGTGTGTGTGTGTTTGTCACAAGTGTGTGTGACTGACTGAAGAGTGGAATGGTGAGTGCATGCATATAATTGTGAAATGTATGCACACGATGGACAGAGAGAGAGCTAGAAAAAGTTTTAATAAATGTTTTTAACATAGTATTTTGTTACTGTATAATTCTAATATTTGAGAGCTGTTAATAATATGTTGATAAGTGACATGCCTTAACTCTTTGACTGTTTTGTAGACATTCAGTAGTACTCTCAGTTTACATAATGTGTGTGTGTGTGTTTTTTCTTTAAACAATGTATTTTTATTGTCCTAACAAAAAACAGAAGTGGTTCAGACACAGTATTGCAAATGTATAGGGGAATGATTATAGTAAGCTGTTATTTTCAGGTACAGTCTATAACATTTGCAAAAATGAAAGATGTTATAAACAGCACAAATGGTGCAAGTTAAACGGAGGTATAAGTAGTATCATGAAAACTTCTGGAAACATTTTGATGAAGGACCGAGCTGGTTGACTTTCATCTGGTCAGAATGCATGGTGGCTGCAAGATCATTTCATCAAGGTGTTTCCATAGTCCTTACTGTGCAGCTGGGATTTCTTTCCTTACTTTTTCCACATCCATGCTTTTATAGATTTCAAGTACAAATTTACTTTTAAACTGTTTGTTCTTTTTTTCCTTTTCTTATCACATTTGCTTGTAGTTGGTTAAGGTTTTTTGATGTCTTACTTTTGCTTTTCTTAATGGTTTTTTTCCTGGGGTACTTGGTATCTTTACTTATATTGCAAGACATTAATACTTATTTCTTGTCTTTCATAATTTCATTAATAGTTGCATTTTCAATCACAAGATTTCTGTTTCTATAATTCAGTTGTACATGCTTTACTGGAATCTTTCTCAATCATTTTTGCAAGATTAATTTTGGGTCTCTTGCTTTGAATTCTGACTTAATTCTTTTTGCTACCTCCTGCCCCTCCCCATCGATCTTGCAGGCATGTCGAGAGCGCATTCTCACCCTCCAGACCAAGATAGATGCACGCAATGAGCGCATCAAACTTCTGATGCAGAGAGGGACTCCTGACTTGGAGCCACTAGACTCTTAACATTTACTTATTGCTCATTCACTTTGGAGGAAGAAGATTGGGCAACTGCTTCGCTCGTCTTTTGTGAATTCAAAAGCTGAGCAATAGAGAAAAATCATCAGTGACATTGGAAACACTTAAAATGAAATGTGAAATGCGGCCACCAGCAAAGTTGGACAAATGATAAGCATAACCCAGAAAATGTATTAATTTTACAAAAATTTATTGATTGGAGACATAAAATGTACTTAGCATATATTATCTGTGTGATGGAAGCTTTCACACATTGTTAACACTGTTATTTTACTGGATGATCAGGGCCTTCAACGAGATATGGGCGCTTTGAGGACCCGTATTCAAGTGTTGATGGACCACATGCACCATATTGATCCATATGTGGTCATAGTTCCTGAAAAAATGGACAGCACCGGTGAAGGCACCGAATATGACAAAACTGGTGTGCGTCAGAGGGTACCGGCATATGCTCTTCCTGTAACATATGCCGATATTGCTGCAGGTCGCACAAGCCCTTGTCCATTTGCAGAACAAGTAGACAACAGGAATGAAAAACCAATGAGAGTATCTGTCATAAAAACAGTTACACAAAAGACACTGACCAAGGAAGTGGAATCAAGTTCCAATCTAGCTGAAGAACCAAAAGTGGAAGAGCTTGTGCAAGAAATGTCACAAATTCCTCAAAAAATTATTAAAGAGCAACATGAAGAACCAATCATTAATAGCCAGAATAATGAAGTCAGTCACATAAGAGACACAGACACTATCTCAGATATTGAAGTTGCAGAATGTCCTAAAAACTTAACAGAAAGCATTGAACCTGAAACTGAAAAACCAGTTACAGAACGGAGAGGCAGATCTCCAAGGCGTAGAGACATCACTTGCAAAATTTCAAATGTTGCTGAGATTGTCTTGTCTCCGAACCGTCAGGTGCATGAAACAGAAGCTGCAGTAACACTTAAACAAGGGAAGTCCGAAAATCCACAGATCTTACATCAGACTCCTAGGAAACAGCAACAGATAATTCCAAAAGAATCTTTAAAACCTGATCAGAGGCGTGGCCGATCCCCGAGTCCAATGTGGAATCCAGGATCGACTTCGTATGCTGATATACTTCGCGGGCGACATGACTGGGGTGTTGAAAGCTATCATACACCACAAGACACAGCAGAATTTCTGCAGCAAGAGGTGCTTGCCCAAGCTGCACATGTTGAGGCTGTGCCTATAGTTGAGACAGTTCCAGTGGTTGAGGCAGTACCAGTTGAACCTGTGTCAGCAGTATTTGATTACATTCAGCAGCCACCTGATCTAGTAGGATTTATAGCATCAGGTCAGCAGCTTCTTAATTCTGGTCTTGGGACATATCATGCAACTGCTGAGCAGTATATTGTGCCCGAGACTTCTTTGGAAAAGCCAGCAGAAGATTTTGAGACCGTCATAGTTGAACAGCCAGTTTATGAGCAAGAAGTGGACCAGCCAGTGTCTTTTAGTGGTAAACAGTCATACGACTCTGAAGAATTTGAAATGATCGAACAGCCTGATCAGTTGGAAGATAATGTTACTGTTTTGTCCCATGCACCTGCCATTCCTGCAGAAGCAGGTGAACTAGCAGCAGAAAATGATAACACCTATTATGAAATATCAGCTGCAGGTAATGATACCACCACTGTTGTTACACATAAAGCGGAAGAGGAACTTCAGAGAACTGAAAACATAGGAAGTCCTGTTGATATTGACCGGTGCCATATGTCTTATGCACAAATTGTAGCACAAGGACTGTGCACTAAATCTCTCCAGCCATCCAGCCAGACAGTGCCGGTGTATAAAAGCAGACGAAACGATCGATCACTTTCTCCTCGACATATGTCACCTGCAGGTTGTTATTCAAGAGAGTGGTCTGCCTCTCCTTCCCGTGAGCGTTTTAATACGGGGAGGGCTGAGTCAGCTAGATCTCATCCGCCTGCACGAAGTGGCTCTGTACCAACAAGTGACACATCTCTAAGGAGTGTGAACAGTCAAAGTAACCAAGGAAAGAAAGGAGTTTTTGCTGATGCAAAAACTAATGCTTCTCTCCAGCCAAATGTTCCAGCTGAATGTAAAAAATCAGGGAGAAACAAACAGAAGAAAAAGAAAATCACTGGTGATATACAGATGGATAATATTCCTGTACAACAGTCTTTTTTCTTCCCAGAAGTTGAAGACATTGATACCTCAACTAATGGAGAGCAAAAGATGGATATAACTAGCTTAGAAGATCAAGCTGTGGGTATCATGACTTCAACTGAACGGAAAGATGTAAATACTAAGAAAAGTAATATGAGAAATACCAAATCAAATGCACACAGTCCTCAGACTCCCCTGATAGCAGAAGAGATTCTCAGTAACAAAGAAAACCAGGCTCAAAATGATTCAAAAATTATTGGAACAGAAGAGACGCACAAACATCAAGGAGATGTGGTGCCTTCTGAACAAGATAAAAAGAAGAAACAGAAGAAGAAGAAACCAGAGAAGCTACAAAATGATGATGAAATAGAAAAAGCATTGAAGGAAATTGCTGAAATGGAACATTTACATATCAAACACAAAGGGAAGAAAGAATTGCTCCCAGAAACAAAACCTGAGAAAGAAGAAAAGAAAAATGTCAAGAAAAGTAAATCAGTAAATAATAATGAGGGTTCTGAGACTGATCCAAAACAAGGGTCAGATGGTGGAATAGCACTGTCAGAAGATGCAAATATCACTCAGGAATCCAAAACTAAGAAAAAGCCTCAAAACAAGACAGAGGCTGTGAATTACGAAAATCAGGATACACCAAGATCCAAGCGTAGACGTGGAAAGAAGCAAGTTGATAATGGAAGCAAGACAGAATTAGCTTCAGTTTCCCATTTGGATATGGTTGAAGGTGTCGTGGAAATCACACAAACAGATGGCAAAATAAATATTTGTCATGCCACTGCTTCTATTCCATTTGAAGTAGCACAAGAGTCAGATGAAGTAGTGGTGACACTTTCTGATCCAAATAGTAAGAGTGATCAAAATGTAGACACACAGAGCAATACTGCTTCACAAACTAAAACAGCCAGTAGCAGGAGGAGAAAAGGTGGTTCTAAGACTGTGAGTGAAAGCAGTATTCCAGTTTTAGAGCCTAATACTCAGAGTACTTCCTCAGCACCCATCTCACTGGAAGCCGATGGAAATATTCCCTTGAATGATCAAGCCGTTAAAGAAATACAAGATGCTATTAGAGAAACAGATGATCCATGTATTGATTTTGAAGAGAACAAGGCTGATCAATTCCCTAGAAACACACTTCACAACTTGTCCACAAAAATTACTAAACACCCAACAGAGATGGAAAATAAAATTGTTTCTGATGCTACAGATTCTCTACAAAACTGTGAAGAAAAATTGTTGGCTTCCAAAGCAACAGAAGCTAGCAGTGAAACTACTCCACCTAGTACAGAAAAGTTGGAACTAGATCACTCTAAAAAGAATACCAGAAAGTCAAAGAAAGCTAAACATTTAAATAATAAGGATTTAAATAGTCACGTAAATAAACCTGGATTTAAATCTGTTGAACAGACACAATTGTTATACACAGAGAGAGGAAGTCTGGAACCACACCATAAAAATTATAGTGCTGATAACAACATTTGTGAAGTAGAGAGTAGTAATTTAATTTCAAATGCAGAAAATGAGCTTACAGTTGAAAAGAAGCATGCTTTAGAAGAAACATTCACATTGGAGAAACCACTCAGTATTTCTGAAGACGTTGATGTTCTAAGCAATGCTAAGTGCCTAGAAGAAGATGCAGTGAAAATGGGAGAAACAACCAAACATCAAATACCAAAAGAAATAATGTTATTGCAAAAAGCAAGGGATGTAGATGCCAAAGAGCTGGAAGTAATGAAACAGCCAACTATGGAAAGTGGAGAATGCAAAATGCCAGCATCCCAAGAGGATGAAGTTGTTTCATTGTGTTCAGAAATACACACCTCTGAAAAGACAGGATTTTCTCCATCAACAGGAATGGATGATATGAAGTTGACAACTGTGACGACACAGACGATGATAAAGGACTTACCTACTGAAATGAATACCAGCCATCCAGTTGGGGGAGAGACACATGTGCATGAAAGAGAAATTGTTCCTAAATTGAGTGATGAAAATATTTCTCCTTCAACCCCATCCACAGAAGACACAACACAAAATGCAGACTCCGTTAGTATGACTAAGAAGAAGAAAAACAAGAGGACAAAACAATTGAAATCGGGAAAGATAAAAATATCTGAGGAGTTAAATATCCATGTTGAAAAGGAAGTAAGTCCAGAGCAGGACCAAATGAATGAATTGAAACATGACGAGGCTCCTGGGAAGAGTCATAGCATTGTCATGGAGACAATATCTTCAGAACAACCTACAAATGATTCAGAATTCAAAACTGGAGAAGAACTGGCAGATCAGGAGATTCAAAAACAGTGTGACACAAAATCAGATGACACACTAGACATTAAGAAAAAGAGCCGCAGTAAACGTAGTAAGAAAATGAAGTCAGAAGAGACTACTCCAGCCAGCCCTAAGTTTCCAGGTGTGGATATTGTGCCTTCCAACAGATCTCTTGATGAACAAGTGCCATTACAAAGTACTACATCCCAAGAAAAATTTGTGTCAGACAGCACTAATGTTGGTGGGAACTCTACCCAGAAGCCAGCATCTTCTAAAAAGAGCAAAAAACAGAAAAGCAAGGCCATCACTTCAGATGCGGACAGTGCACCAAAGGAAATTGTTAAAGATGTATCTGGTGAAGGAATAAGTGGCAGGAAAGTTGTGACTATTGTTGATAAGGTGGAACTAGAACATATAGACCCACCAGAGCTACATATGATGCAAACTTCTCCAAGCCAAGGACAACTCAGTGAGGAGATCAAGGAAACAAAATTAGCTGACCAGAAGATCACAACAGAGCAATTCATTTGGAAGGAAAGAAAAATGTTGGAAACCATCAGTGATAATCTGGCAGAGACCGCAAAAGTAGGTAGTGAAGCAATTTCCAGTGTGCAGCTTGTACATCCTAGAGAGTTTCTTGTGAAAGAAAACTCTAACGAAGAAATTAAACCATCTATAGGAAATAAAAGTGAAAAATGTGATAGAGTTACAGAATCAATAGAAATAGCTAGTGATGTTGTGGAAACCCCGGGAGAGTTCGTAGTGGCAGAAAACTTTAGTAGAGAAGTGAAACCATCTATAGGAAATGAAACTGAAAAATATGTTACAGCTACTAAACCGATAGAAATCAGTAGTGTTACTGCTACTGAAACCCCAGAAAAACCATTAAGTTTTCAGGACTCTGAAAGACCAGAGCTGATGGATACAGAGTTAGGAGCCACAAATTTAAGAACACAAAAGGAAGAAAAGATGAATGACTTTGTACCACCGCATGTAAATTTGTTACACTTTGAAGCTGAATATACGAGTATACCTGGCACTTCATCTGATAACATGCAGGAAAATGTTTTTATTGAAAACAAGCTAAAAATTGATAATGAAGTAATGATTGAGAGTCAAGATACACAGTCTGGTAGAAAAGAAACTGAACATCCTTTGAAATCTGAAACATCAGATCCTGGAATTACTAAAGATATTAGTTCTTCCACTGCTGTCTCTGCTCAAGGAGAAGCTACAAGCAAGAAAGGTGCTGTTGAACAAGAGATTCAAATTCTTTGTGATGATGTCACCCAAGATGCTGAGATGTGTATTTGTGATGCTTATGCTCCAGAGGGAAGCAGTTTCACAGCAGCTGTAGATTATATTGAATACAAGAAACCTTGCCCTCAGATACAAGATGTGTTGCAGGCACCAGAGAGTCAGCAAATGAAAAGTGAGGAACCGTCAAGTCAGTACCAGGAGGTAGAGTCGGAGGAAATGTGGTTAGAGAAGACAACACGACAGAGTGAGGAAGATAAACCACTGGAAACACCTGATCATGGCAAGGAAGAAGAGTTCCAAGAAGAAAGTGTGCAGGGTGGGAGAGATAAGCTGAACAAAGCAGGAGTTATTGACAAAGGAGCCAGTGCAGGGAAAAAAGGAAAGAAATCGACCAAAAGAGATGTTAAGTTAAAATCCACTTCAGATAATGCGAAAGATAAAACTCATCCTTCTCCAGTATCTGTGTCAACTGAAACACATAAGTTTGTGGAAGAAATAAGAAGCGCAGAAAGCATGAAGTTAGAACTGTTGCCAGATGTGAAACAACATACGGACTCTGACAGTCAAGTAAAACCTGAAGGGCTTAGTAAAGTAGAGCCTACTTTAGTAGATACAGCAAATGCAGACTCTCAAATAAAAAGACAAAAACCAAATAAGAAAGTAAAAAAAGTAAAAATTGTTTCTGAACTAAAAGCTGACACCTCAGGTGCTGAACATACTATGCATGAAGCTATTCCAAAATCACCAATTTCTGATTCTGAACATTCTGCACAAGAAGAAAGTACAGGTAAGAAAAAGAAAACAAAGAAACCCAAGAATAAATTACCCATTGAAGGTGGGCCAAAACAGAAGTCAGAAACTGATGCAAAGAACATATCTGATGAGACTGTGACTGATGTAAAGAAGACAACAGATGCACCTTTACAGAGACGAGATACAAGGAAGAAACTTCAGCGACCTGCTGACATAATACCACCGCTACATTTAGAGGAAAGAGCTACTAAGAACTCTGAAGCTCAAGATGTGCCTAATCAACATTCTTTCTTAGGTGCACCTTCACACCGTACTTCACCTTTTATTCCTGAAGTGCTCACTGACTTGGAAAGTGTGGTTTTGACACCTGAATGGATGGCAAAATCACCTCCAGTAAGGACAATCATAGAAAATCCTTTTGTTAGTAACACCATCCATCAGCAGGATAATGTGGTCATTGCTGAAAGCCCTAGGGATCATTTTGATGAAAGTCAAAATGACAAAGAGGACGATTCTTTGCTACTATTATCTGGCAGTACTCCTCCATCATCATTCAATGTTTTCCCTCAGTCTCCTGTATCAGCAGAATCAGATTCTGGTATTGCAGATGAACTTCTTAGTCCCAGACAGGAAGATGTTTGTGGCTTGGGTTTGGATGAAAATGCAGCCATTTTTGGATCAGTGAAAGAGAGGTCAAGAAAGCCAAGGAAGATTGTTGAAATAATAGCACCCACTGATAAAAGTTTTGAGGAAGAAATTAAGGAACAGGAGTTCTCTGTTGGTTTGGATAGTGTTGAAGACCAAAGTTCCATTGAGGAAAATGTTAAAAAGCTTCAGCAAAAAATGAAGAAAAGGAAACAACGTCCAAAAATACCAGAAGAGTTCATTAGTTCTTCACAGAATAGAGATGTTATTCGTGCTGAGTTGGGTGAGTCTACATTTGACAGACCTACAGAAATAGATGTTCCAGTCACTGAAGGGAAGGAAGTTCCAGCACCTCATACCAATGACCTGAAAAATGTTGGTGATGTGCAACAAATTCTCACCTCCGTTGACAACGACAACAGTTTATCAAATGTTAAAGTTAAGTCATACGAGAAACAGGATAGCATCACAGGCAGTGTTGAAGACGTTGACTCACGCTGTCAGGAAGCTAATGTAGAGAAAGATGTCACTGTTATGACAACTTCCAAATTAATATCAGATGTTATCTCCCCAGAAACAACAGCAAGCCCATTTAGTGATGCATGGATTAATGCACTTGATGAGCCTATCTTGTTTGATGATAGTGATGAAGATACGTCTAAGCTTATTGAAAGTCATAACAAAGAGTGCAGTATGAACACACAAGTATCTTTGATAAATAAAGAAGAAATGCCCTCTGGAAAAATAGAAGTAAAAGATACTCTTTTGGAAGAAATCTCGTCATTGGTTACTACACATTTAGCTCCAGATGAGGATGTAGAGCCAAAACTTAAGGATGAAGATCTTCAGAAAAACAGAACAGATATGTCTGATAAAATCCTTGAAGACAATCAGACAGACAAAAGTCATTATCAGCATGATCTATTCAATAATGACGTTACAAGAAAGGATACAGTAAAGCCAAAGGAGATTGTGGGAAGTGAACTGGAACAAGAAGCATGCAAAGAAGTTACTGCTGATGACAGAGGATTACTAGTGACTCATGACATTCAGAAAACCGAAATCACTGACTTCCTTAGCCCACCCACTGGCAGTATTGAGACACAACTGCAAAATCCTATAGAGAAAGCCAAAGAGCTGGAAACTGTGGCTATTCGATATGAAACAAGTGACAGTGATTATAAAAACAAAGAAAAGTTAAAGTTCATTTCCCTGGATGCATGGCCGATATGTCACACATACCAGGAGAGTGAAGCAAAGTGGCAACTAATAAATGCAGAGCATATAAAAAATGAAAAGGAAGGTGAAGTGAGAGTGAAGTCTGTTGTGACTCCTGCAAAGACTGAAGAGAGGCCAGAGTTCCCAGATGAAAAACAAGTCGCATTACCATGCAGTAAACAAGATCATCATGAGAGTGCTCCTCTATTTACAAATACATTGCGGTATGATGTTATTTCTATATATGAAGCAGAGAGAGACTGGCAGGAAAGTAAATCATTAAAACAGAGTAATTTGGATTATGATTCTGATGTTGCCCGAGTGACTACAGGTGCAGAAATAAGTGAGGAAGATAGGCAACCAGATTCTGACATACAGACGATCATGATTGATGGAAGTGCAATTCAAGATAATGTGAAACTAAGAGAAACAGAGGATGCAGACTCTAATGATGTAAAGTTGAAAACAGCTACACAAGAAGCATTAATACCAGGAAGCACTGATAAACAAAAAATAAATCCTGTACAAAAGTATGCCCTTGAATGTCTTGCACAAGAAAGACCCTGGAACGATTTCTTGAAGTTCGTTGATGCTGAAAAACAGTGGAAGAAATTAACCATGCAGAAGTCACTTAGATTTCAGGTTTCTGCATTGGCTACTGAAAACCTTACACAGGAGGTAATTGTTACTGAAAAGCCAGTGGAACCTGTGAAACATGTGACTGCCGAGAGAAACACAGAAACTGAAACAATGCCATCTGCACAACATTCTGCTCTTGAGAACTTGGCAAATGAAAGGCATTGGAATGATTCTCTGAAGCTGATTCATGCTGAGAGGCAATGGAAGGAACTCGATGCCATGAAGGACACACCCACTTCAGCAGTGTCTGTCTCCACAACACTAGAAGAAGGAGTTGTTGACAGTACACAGATAGTTATTAAACCAGTAAAAACTCTCAAGCAGATATTTGCTGATGGGTTTGAGGAATTTGTGCCCAAAAATAGAGTTGCTGCTTTTGTAAGTGCTGAAGGTGAAGGAATTCAGATTACAAAGGAGCCTTTTATGGAAACAGATAGGGTACAAATTCTTGAAGACAGTGTGCCAGTAAGTCAGCATCTTGATTGTACAACTTTAAATGTGGGGATTGGAGATATTGATAGGGAGGAGATTCATTTTACAGATTTGACACATAAAGATGATAGTAACCAAGAGTTTATATCTTCTGTTACACCAGAAACACAAACTGATGTGTCATCTGGAAAATCATGGGCAGATATTGTTGCTAGCAAGCCTGAAACAACTGTAAAAATGTCACCACCTCATGAAGAAACTACTGAGTCTGCAGCTGGTAGTTTGGATACTGAGAAATCAGCTGTTGTGGAGGGCACAAAGTTACTGTTATATCCTACAGAACAATCTGTAATGTCATTACCAAAGATACAGATACAGCAACAAGAAGAAGAAGATGATGATATTAATCTTGGTGACACTGCTCAAAAAATTGATCCAGATGGTTTTATTGAGATTGTTTCTAAGAAAGAGTTAAGGAGAAGACGGTCAAGATCCAGATCAGGCTCACGCATTAGTAGTGATGTATCAAAGGAAAATGATGTAGTTTATTCTGAAAATGCTCTTGTATCAGAAAATGTTAAAGACCCCTCTGATGAAAGTAAGATTTTGAGGGCAGAAATAAAAATTAGTTCCGTAGATGTCCCCTTTGAGAAGAACCATGACTTGAAGCTGAAGCAAAGGCAGTTATCAGGTCCAGCAGATGAGAACACCAGGGAACAAACCTCAATTTCTGCAGCTGATTCAAATGACTTTAAAGACGAAGATAAAAGCAAAATGAAACGTGAAAGATCACAACAGAGACTAGCTACGAACGATAGGCACAGGATTCGCAGAGACAGTAGCCGAAAGAAACATTACTCTGAAAGTGAACGTGAAGTTGATGAGATATTACGTGTATTGCAAAAGGAGGAAATACTGCGACAGTTTATTCCCCTTGATGAAACTTTCTGGGCAAATAAATGGAAATTTCATGATTCAGAAGTTCAGTGGCAGACACTTCTAGCCTTGTCAAGATCATCATTAACTGAACAAACTTCAGAAGTAGAGGCTTACAATGGTGATGATCATCGACGAGATAAGGATGATGGGGGAAGCAGTGGGAACAGTTCACCAGGCTCCAGAACTCCTAGAGGTGTTGGTGAGGGAGGGCATCCTGACACCACGACAGAGGTGCTAAGTGCTGATCTGCCAGGTGGCATGTGCAGCTGGCCTGCTGAAAGCACCTACCTTTCCTTAGAAGAACACACGTCCCGCCTCGCCCACAGAGTTGCAGAGGATGTCTTCACCAACCTGGAGGAAGAGCCGCACATCAGTCTTGCCAAGGACGATTGGGTATCACAGCTGAAGGTTCGAGATGTTTGTTGTGTGTTTCCCCTATGTCCTGGCAGACAGCTGTTCATTTTGACTGCTAATGCTTTTTTGATTCTTCAGTGTTTTCCTTTCTCTCCAGGTTTTCATAACAAGTGTTACGTTAATTCTTCATATATTTTGAGTTGGGCTGTACAGCTTCATTAACTGTTTTCAATTAACAAAATTATCATTTTGTTTGGCCATAGTTAAACCTTTGTTGTTTTTGGAACTATTTCTATTATTATTTCTGCTGATATGTTTAAAGCATTTGGTGATACAACCCAAATTTACTAATTTAATCATGCAAAATTTAAAACAAAACATGCTTGTCAGCCTAAAGCTATCTTTATAAAACGTTGCTTTTTGGTGTATTGTGTAGTATGCTTCTGTATGTTAACTAATTTAAAACTATTGCCTTTGTTTTCCTGTCCTGTGCGTTATTTTTGAAAGCTGTTTGTCCTCATAGCTCTGCTTATTTTTTGTATAATGCAAAGTAGCTGCTGTATCTTTTTCAGCTTTTTATATTATTCGTAGCATCTACATAATTTTTTTTTTTTTTTTAAATTTTAAATTGTGTATCGAATAAATAATGTTTTATTAACTGACTTAGATATAGATAAAGAGATCATCACTGAGAGATGTTATTCTTTGCACCAGCTGGCTGCACTGAAGCACTTGGCATAAAGCCTTGCTTGACACAATAGTGATAAGCACTGTCTGCAATCCCAGATACTACTCTTATCATCCTTTCCCAGGTGTCTTAAGCTACTATACTATGAATGAACATCATAGGTTTGCTATAGGTCAAGTGGTTCAGATTAAAGTGATGAAAAGTATATTTCATTATTGTAATTCAGCTAGCATGATTGTACATTGTAGCTTTCGCATTATAAGTTGTGAATCACCACAAATGTCAGTCTGCCCTCTGTAATATTTTAGGAGATGTAAGACACATTTATTCTTTTGTAGCATCAAGCTGTTGATCATGGTCGGAGGACGTAGTGTATTTTGGTAGGAGTAAACATTGTATCAGTACAGGTTTGCAATCCGTAACTTTACCCTTAATCTACAATGACATATCAGCACACTGCATTTAATATTCATGCACAATGTATGTACGCAGTGCACAGTTCAAGTGGTGTGCCATAAGACCGATCCATAAATGGCTAACAGACAATTGGTCGAATGCTTTTTCCTAGCAGAGTGTGAAGTTACATTATGACATACCTGGCATTTGCTAAATAAGCTGCAAAATATAATGAGGTTTTCACTCTGCAGCAATGTGTGCGCTGATATGAAAATTACTGGCAGATTAAACCAGTGTGCTGGACTGAGACTCAAACTTGGGACCTTTGCCTTCCGCATGGAAGTGCTGTACCATCTGAGCAACCCAAGCACGACTCATGTCCCGTCCTCACAGCTTTACTTCTGCCAGTACCTTGTCTCCTACCTTCCAAACTCCACAGAAGCTCTCCTGCAAGGCTCGTAGAACTAGCACTCCTGGAAGAAATGATATTGCTGAATATGGCTTAGCCACAGAGTGGGGGATGTTTCCAGAATGAGATTTTCACCATGCAGCAGAGCATGCACTGATATGAAACTTCATGGCAGATAAAACTGTGTGCCGTACTGAGACTCGAACTCGGGACTTTTGTCTTTCGTGGGAACTTGCCCATGAAAGGCAATGGTCCAGAGTTTGAGTCTCACTCCAGCACACAGTTTTAATCTTCCAGGAAGTTTCATGCTGCAAAATAATTCAGTAGAACTCTTTGTTTGAATCAGAAGTGCTTTTTGTGTGTATCAGGAATTTTATGGTTATAACAAGCTCTTCCACAAAGATAACATGGTGTTCAAAGTACTGATAGTACACTCCCAGCCTTCTTTCTTCTCTTGCATACTAATAAGTAACTAGTTTTGCGAAGGAAATCATCTCATTAAAACATTCAGAATATAATATTATTGCTGGCAGCACAAATAGATATCCATTTATATAGAAGTTATAATTAAAATTCTGTGCTAATTTTGAATTTATTTAGATAATGATTTTTCTCCAGTTGAAAATTTTAACAATTTGAATAATTCTAATCAGGAATTATTCATTTGCACAGCCATTAACAAAATACAGTTCAAAATATGAAGTGTTGGTTGGTTGGTTGGTTTTGGGGAAGGAGACCAGACAGCGTGGTCATCGGTCTCATCGGATTAGGGAAGGATTGGGAAGGATGTCGGCCGTGCCCTTTCAGAGGAACCATCCCGGCATTTGCCTGGAGTGATTTAGGGAAATCACGGAAAACCTAAATCAGGATGGCCGGACGCGGGATTGAACTGTCGTCCTCCCGAATGCGAGTCCAGTGTCTAACCACTGCGCCACCCCGCTCGGTTATGAAGTGTTATCCATCAGATTGTTACTACATATGACTAGGTTGCATGTAACACTTTTGTTGCAAATTCCATTAATAAAAGTACATGGGAGAGAAATTTTAATGGTTTACTACTACTACTACTACTACTACTATTTAGTTGCTATAATTGCAGGAAGAAAAGTAAATTATTGTTTAGCTTCAGAAGTTGGTTTTTCATTATTGTTATTTAATGAAGAGGAAAATATTTGTAGAATGCTGCTTATTTCAAATGCACAGAAAAATAAAAACTAAATTTAATCAGGAATCCACTACTATACCAACTGAGTTCCACAGGTATAACTTTCTAAAATCGAAATTATTTGTGTTTAACATACAATTCTGCTTTTTTCAATTTAAATTTTATTTTATGCATTTGAACCATCTTGCTTATTGTCTGGTGTTTCTTCATATGAACATTCAAAATTTTCATGTGAATTACTAGTGAGAAAATTATGTCAGTAAAAGTGGATAAATTGTGACTCCTATAGAGAGGTACACTTGTTTTCTTCACTATTGTTTATAGATTGTGTGTGGGGGAGATAAATGAAAGCTGAGTTATGATATGCCATGTATTGGCTTTAAAATATAACTGAAATGTTTGTAACAGTGAAAATATTTTGTGAAATCATTTTCCTGCAGCTGCCAGTATATTAGGTAATAATGCGAATCTGTCGACACTTTTTATAGTTACTTTAACAATCATGTTTCACTCCCTCCTGTGTAAAGTGTTCTCTAGTTTTATGATTATTTGTCTCCAGAAACCTGACCCAAGGTTAGGTGTGTTGGCATTTAATTCCCCTCCTGCTCTTCCATCTCTTGTATTACCACAAAGCACGTCATGTACTGTTAGTATTCATATGACCTTATGATTTCATTTTCTTGATCGATGTTCTGCTTTTTAGAACCTAGGTGATGATCTCTTTCTCTTATCACATAAATATATCATCATTTACAGCTAATACAAAATTTTAAATTTGGCAAAACAATTTTGTCTAATTTTTGAATATATTGAAGCTGCTAAATTGATGCTTTTAATTTTGTGATACATTATTTTTCAGATTGCCGATGTAAATATTCAGCTCATTTGAAGAATATATATGGTTGTTACTTCCTGAGCTTTGTTGGCAGAATGTTACTGTCTTTTTAATTAACCAACAGTGACACATATCTTGTGGACCTCAAAGAATATCACGCTTGATGAATCTTTAACTTGATTTCATCAGTGATAAAAATACATTTTGAGCAGAACATCAAAATATTCATTTTTATTACATTACTCACGTTAACTGTCAGTGTGAAAATGTGACATGTAAAATTACTCATGAGCATTGCAATGGGGGGTCATAAGTTTAAATAACAAAGTTGTGTATTTAGAGAACGTATCCCAGGAGACAGGCTGGGCAAGTTGGAGTACAAGTAAACAGATATGATGGCAGGCGGAAGAGTATTGCTACACTATCCTGATATGAGTTAAACTAAATGAAATGGACGATACAGCTGTGGTTTGTTTGGTGTTCTGACCAACTTCCTAGCAGTAAGAGCTCAATTGTACCTGTAACACAAACTGCAAAACACTGTGTGTGTTATAACTCTCAAACATTGTCAGTGTTTTCACTGATGATTTGTTATCAGAACTGCTCTTTATCACATTTTCTATAAACTGAATGGCTCATGATTTTGGGAACATATTTTCTACTATAGTTCTGGTCTGCAGCCTTATAACTTTTGAATGGAGAAGAACAAAGTTAATGGGAAGCTTAGAGGAAATGTATCGTACTTAATGTTCATATCAGGAATTAGCTATTTCGGATAACAGATGCCCACTTCCAAATATAAATTGTTTTATCGTATTTAGGATGGAAGCTACTTCATAATCCCCCTTGTTCCTCTACTACAACTCAACAAGTGGGTGTTGTTATCAAATGACCTTCTTCTCTGATGACATAGTTCTGTGCAGAAGATTCACAAACATTTTATATGGTTTTGGTATCTTTTGTTAGGAAACTGTATCCAGGTTTACGGAAATGTAGGTAACATAAAATAAGGGAAAGGAAACCACTCAAGTATAGTGGACAATGCCTGTTGAGCAGAAATAAATGTATAAGAAAACAGTATCCACCATAGCTTGCTCTCACTCTTTCTCAAGTAAAAGTACCACGTTCACACACACAATCACATAGACATCCAAACTCGCACTTCCACGGTCATGGTGAGATTAACAAAATGTAAGTGAAATACTATACAATTTTTTTTAAAATGTGGTTAGGGTATGGGTATGGGAGAGAAACCCTTTACTTTTGTGATTGTATAGTTCAGTAGGATGATGTGAAAAAGACTTTAGATATCGATAATAGGAACCTGCATATACTATCCCCCACACTTTTGCTTGTCTTTAGGCACTCTAGTCCTTCATCAGAAGGCATATTAAGTCCTCAGATTGTACTTCTGTACTTCTGACGAAACCATATCGTAGTACTTTTTAGCAGTGCCACATTCCCTTATTCCAACTTATTTGATGTGTCTTGTGTGATGAGAAATCGTTGGCAAATGGCAGTTGTTTTTGATGATGGTTGTGTAGGGTGCAGATGGCACTCAGTAAGGTGAATGGTGGAGCGACAGGCCGGTGGACCCAGTGACACATTGGTTGTTGAGAGAATTGCTTTATCAAACTCCATATAAATATTACATTGTTAGCAATGTGAGGCAGATGTGCCACACTCAGGCGACCGTGGTCGACGTCAGGTCTCAGGCAGCTGGCTTCCACCCTGTTGACGAGATGTATATGTAGGTGTCCTGCGTTACTAATGTCGGGCCAAGCAACAGCTGGCAGCCTGACAGTAAGCCACGGCCTTGACGTCAGTGTTGCTCTCAGACTTAGCTGCATGGTCTTGATGTTAGGGATGCTCTCAGACTTATACTGCAATGGTGTTCCAGTACAGAATGGCAGCACCTGGTGACACAGGCCTTTTTTGTGTCCACCGCGGACGCGGGTGAAGACTTGCTGTGTGTGGGACATGACCCTCTGCCCTCTGGCAGGAGTCTGGCAATGGCAGGTGCGGATGGCAGTTCAGCAGCACTGTGGCACCAAATCACACAAGGAGACTCAGTCTGGTAGGCTGCTGGCCTGACCCGATCTCGAATGCATAGTTGCAGCTAGCAGTGCCCAGTCATCTTGTCTAGCATAAATATGATATTATGGTGGTCCACCATTCACCTTAGCTAGTGGTGTCTGCACCCTACACAAGTATTGTCAAAGTCAACTGCTATTTGCCATCGATATCCCAACCACACAAATCACATCAAATAAGTTGGAATAACAGAATGTGGCATTGCTAAAAAGTACTATGATATGGTTTTGTCATGAGGCCTGGCAGGAGTACTGTCTGAAGAATTAATATCCCTTCTGATTCAGGACGAGATTGCCTAAAGACAAGGAAAAAGTGTGTTGGGGGGGAGGGGGGCCAGCCCCTTCAGGTCCCTATTTTTGATATCAAAAGTCTTTTTCACGTCGTACTCCTGAACTATACGATCACAAATGTAAAGTGTTGCCCTCCCACATCCACCCTTTGGAATATACTAATGACTTTAAAAAATGTTTTTTATAATATTTTACTTACATTTTATCAGTGTCACCATGACCGTGGAAGTCTGAGTTTAGATGTCTGTGTGATTGTGGTACTTTTACTTGTTTAGGAACTGGCCAAATATTTCTAACTGCATATGATACAATATGGAAGTGACAAGTTACACCTAGGTTCCTTTTCAGAAAATGAAAGAAACTAAGTTTTTAAATATGTGTGACATCTGAAGATCTTCACACAGAGTGTGAAGTGAATTGATTTTTATGCCATGGCATAAACATGCTAGCATATCAACTCACAGAATAAAGTGAATTGATTTTTGTCATTGCCCAGTGGTGATACATTAGTGACATTACAGCAACACTGAGGCTTTTGTGAAATACCATAGTTTGAGAATTTCTTTATGGTAACCACAGTAATTGTAAATTATTTTCTGACTGTTAGGAACAACTATTTGTGTGATACCTCAACCTCATCCACTCGTGGTACAATATAGTAGGTTGACACATAAGTCCGTCGCATTTTTCCCTAAGTTTAATAAAAACAACTAATACACATGACAGTGAATTTAGTCATGAATAATATATTCTCCTTCACTTTTTACAGAAGTTTGCCAATGCTGAGGTAATCTTTCGATCCTGCGACTATAGAAATCACGTATTTTTGAGGTGAAGAACTTGTTGAGCAATGTTTGGATTATCTTTTATGGATGTGCACAGATCTCTGTACAGGGAGTTGATTCTTTGTTTGCGCTCGACTATTCCTTTCTTTTCCTTACAGTAGCATCAGTAATGATTCAGTAGAGGAATGGTCAGCGTTGTTCACAAGCCAGTTGATGATGAGCAAGCAGACGTAC
Organism: Schistocerca piceifrons; assembly: GCF_021461385.2. Taxonomy (NCBI): domain Eukaryota; kingdom Metazoa; phylum Arthropoda; class Insecta; order Orthoptera; family Acrididae; genus Schistocerca; species Schistocerca piceifrons. Next base: position 23,627,162 of record NC_060143.1, on the reverse strand, counting down.
ACATATGGCTGCTCACAGATTTTCGTGATTTTGGATTAGAGCATGTGGTGCCCATACACTCAATTTTTGAAAGTTTCCCCATTGATTGCAGATGTTGCATGATTGTGGAATGTTCATAGTTTATCATGTTTGCCAGTTCTCATTAACTTTGACCTGGAACGTTGTGTATTAATGTGTTTAAAAAACCTTCATCAAACCCTGAAGGCCTTCCTGAATGTGGAAAGTTACTAATGTCAAAATGATCCTCCTCTTGTGGTGCTCTGTCCAATGCAGTTGCCCCCAAACACAGAGCAAATGTTTCTGGCTGCCTCTGCTGCTGTCACCCCTCTACTAAACTCAAACAGAAAAGTATATCAGAAATGTTCCAATTTCTTCACATGGTACTCTATATTCTAGCTCCAAACTCCACTCGCTATGTTCAAATGACGTAATGGTGATATGTAAACTCAAATAGCAACAGTGAACTATAAATAGAAAGTGACAATCAGTAAATAAACCCATTGCAGCTGGAGTGCCAATATGCCAAAGAAAAACACCATGAACTTATTTATCAAACTGGCATATTTAGTCATTAGAATACTGTTTTTTGAGGACGTCTTTATAATTGCAACTGCAGTTATTTTACGTATTTTTCAAACTGGCAGTAACAGCTGTCTCTAGGCTGCCATGATACAACATGTATTTCTAATTATATTCTAGATTATATTTTGTAAGGAAAATTTTGGCAGAACGTAAGTAATTTAGGAGTTGGGAAACCACTCACCAAATAGTAAAAGCATTAAGTCATCAACAGAGACATACAAAGAGAAAGAAGATTTGCTAGCTTATGGAATAAATTTTTTGTTGGGTTAGAATAGAAACAAAGCACACAAGTTTTGTTTTTCTTATGTGCCTGTCAGTGACAACACTACTGCTATTTGGTGTGTGGTTTCCTTTACTGCTAGATTATATTCTGTTTCACATAAAGGGTGAAATTGCATTTTCTCTTACTCATCTTTGAAATTTGCATGTGGATGAGTGTTTTTGGTTTATTACTTCCCAAATAAAAACAGTATTATGGAAAGGATAGATTGCTACTCAACATATAGAGGTGGCGCTGTGTTGTGCACAGGCACAGTGAAAAGACTGCTAAACATTTTTAAGCTTTCAGCCAGAATACCTTCTTCAGAAAGAGAAAACACATGCACATTCGCATAACCACAACTTATACACACATGGCAGTTGTCTCCAGATTCTGTGGCCCAACTCAGTCCATAGTGGCTGGAGCCAGTGGTCATGTATGTATGAGTTGTGCTTGTATGAATGTGTTTGTGTGTTCTGTTTCTGAGGAAGGTCTTTTGACAGAAAGTTTAAATACTTCGTAGTCTTTTCATTATGCCTGTCTGTTACTCAGTGCCTCCTTTATATGGTGAGTAGCAATCTATTCTTTCCATAGGATTGTTGTGTTGTTGAAATTATGAAGCTGTTACATCACTGTGAACAGTACGACAATAATCTTTGCCACGATTAAAATCCATTTCATGTGTTAGTCAAAATAGGAAGGGGTGTTGTGGAATTATTGGGTATAACTTATGAACATAGGTTAAAAATGCCGACGTAATGCCCAGGTACTTAAACTGTGAATTAACTATTCACCTTTGCTCCATTTTACCTGAGGTTTAAAATATGTTCTGCAACACACACTTTCTGTCAGACTTATTCAAAAATTGTAATTCTAATTATCCTAAATATAAATAAGAGTTTTTCCATAACATTTTAGAACCAGCAACTTCAATCTGTCGCCACATGGGACATTCAAGCCTCACCACAAACATGTCACCGAGGCATCATCATACAGTAAAACCCTTTTTAGGGTTCCATACCTCAGTCACTTACATGACCGCTTTGTTGTTTGTCTGTCTGCCTATCTGCCCAACAGTTAAGAACCCTTATTCGAAGGAATGGGTATAGGTATCAAGTTGAAATTAGTGTCACATACCGAGGTCTATGGTTTCTTGGCAATTTAAAACATTTAAGCTTCATCAGTTCAGTCAAAAGATATAGCCATTTATGTCACATATATCATTCACACAAACTTGCTCATTGAAACATGGGATACATCCCATTAATCTAGTATCACGAAATTTGACAAGAAGCAAGGGGTAACAGTGCAAGGAAATGGAAAAATAAAAAAAAAAATGTTAATTTGTTGTTATATCATACCGGTCAGTTTTATTTCATTTGTTATCCACCTATCTGTCTTTCTGTTAAGACCCCTTTTTCTCTTAAACTGATAGGTGTATGAAGTTGAAATTTGTGTTACCTTTTGTGGTCTGTGGTCCCTTTGCATGTAAAACATTTAGGCTTCTAAGTCAGTGCAGTCAAAACATACTGCCATTTATGTCACATATACTGATAAGTATTTATATAGATAACAGGAAAAAGTAGTTGAAATTCTTGATCCTGGGATGGATGATCTATCTGTATACATAATTAAGTTTGTACAGAACCTTCAGTGATTGAGTTGTACTGACACTTGCCGGTATCTTTTTTTAAGGCTTAATTCAGCCAGGGTTTTGCTCTTGTGTGATAGCCTAGACTACACTGTTTGTTCAATAATTTTCTTAGAAAAATGAGCTAATTTGCAAAAGATCTCTGCTTTTTACAATCTTCACTAAGAAATGCTTTTAAGAGATGAAACCAGAGATATCTCACTGCACTGTTCTGTTGAGACCTTCAAATTGTTTCTTTGAGTGAATGATTATTGTGAGATCAACAGTTATGGAGAGGATTGATTGCTTCTCACTATAAAGGTTACACATTAAGCTTTTGGCCAAGCTTCAATCAGAAAACACACACACACACACACACACACACACACACAGGGACCGATGACCGTAGCAGTCTGGTCCCTTTAATCCCCCAAACCAACCAACCAACACACACACACACACACACACACACACACACACACACACACACACACACACACACATTCATACAAGCAAGCACACCTCACCCACACATAACCACTCTGTCTGGCTGCTCAGGCCAAACTGAAACTGAAACACATCAAACCGGAGCAACAATCTGTAGTGGAGTGGGGAAGGGGGAAGTATAGCTGTATGTAGGTGGAGGAAGAGGAAACGGTGCTGCTTGGCAGAATATGCAGTTACTGGAAGTGACAGACAAGGCTACCTGGTGCAGGATCAGGAGGTGCGGTGGGAAGAAGAGAGATGAAAGGAGAGGACCAGAGAAGGGAAAAAGGTTGGTGAGTGCACAGTGAGGATGAGGGGTGTTTGTTGGGAGGGGGTGAAAGAACTGGGAGGGGGAGACTGTTAGGTGGAGTGTGTGTGGTGGCAGTAGGTACAGGCCAGGACGATTTCAGGAGTGGACAATGTGTTGTAAGGATAACTCCCATCTGTGCAGTTATAAAAGCTGGTGGGAGGAAGGATGGGGGGATCCAAATGGCCTGGGTGGTGAAGCGGCCATTGAAATCAAGTGGGCTAAGTTCAGCTGCATGTTGTGCATCAGAGTGGTCCACTTTGCTCTTGGTCTTAGTTTGGTGGTGGCCTTTCATTCTGTCGGATTACTGGTTGGCAGTAATACCAGATAAAAGACTGAACATGGTTGCAACATAGCTGCTTTCACAGGTGGTTCAGCCTGTGGTGGAGTAGGCTATCAGCAGGCACCCAACAGCTTCTTTGCCCTTTTGTGCTGTCATCTTCTCTCAACTCACGTCCCCTCACCCTCATTGCGCACTGCTGTCTGCCAATGCACCCATTGATCTTTTCCCTTACTCTGCTCCTCTCCTTTCCACTCACCCACCCCTTTCCATCCACCACACCATCCCGATATTGCACCAGGTAGTTTTGTTTGCCACCTCAAGTCCCTGCCAGTCAGTACTGCTTCATCTTCCCATACCCATACACTGGTCACCCTCCCTCTTCCCCGCTCCACTATGGATTGTTCCTCCGGTTTGATACATTTCAATTTCAGTCTGCTGGACTGAGCACAGTGATATTGATCATGTGTGTGTGAGGTGTGAATGCGTCTGTGTTTTTCCTTTCTGATGAAGACTTGGCCGAGAGCTTAATATGTAAAAGTCTTTTCATGTTCCTATCTGATCTCTGGGATCATCTTTACGAGGAGTAGCAATATATCCTTTCCATAATTTTTTACTTTCCAGCCTGCACTTTGCATTGTTTGTTTGTTGTGAGAGGTGTTCATACTTTATATAAAATATTTGTAGTTGAGGGCAACACACAGGTTCTTTGTAATTCATTAGATTGCTGTCTTGCAGAAGTGTATATTAGGAAAACAGTATTGACATCCTAATGGTAGCATGTGTAAACTTTAATGAGAACACGTTATTACCCGAGCTATGCATATGTGATAGGTTTACAATATTATAATAGAGCTGACAGTATCAGAATTATAAATGCACAAAGACAAAATTGAAAGTGAAGTTGAGAACATTTGCTGGTGTTCTTCCTTTATCATAGATTGGATGATTATTCAGGATATGGAAGTAATGATATGTTATTGATTATGAGGATGATTAATATACTTGAAATTGGAGTAGCATATTACTAATTTAAACTAATTTTGTGTAAACAAAGACACATGGAACAAGGCAAGCTTGGTTTTTAATTAAGAGAGATGGAATTGTTGAAGCGAAGTGGAAAAGAATCAGTGATCCAGTTGCATGCAGGAGTTTGTATGGGGTTACAAGAGTGGGAAGAATTAACTACCAGAAATTTCGGACTACAGGAGAGGAAAAAATGCCAATAAGATATACATTAGTGGAAAAGTATACGTTTCTAGAGAATAGGGAGGGAGTTTCTCAAATTAGCAAATCTCTCTGTAGTCTCTTCAGTAATTAGAATGGTTGTGGAATGAGTCTTGGAGCTTCTTCTTCCTCTATTAAAAGGCTAACTTAATCCCATATTTTAACATATTGCATGGCTTATATCTATGATACTGATGAAGTATTAAGATATGACAGGTGTTGGAATACCTCTGTAACAGAATAAGAATGAGTAAATCTAAAAATGGATCATGGCTTTGTGTTCAAATATTGACTTGGTGCATGTGTAGAGGCTTTTTCATTGTAATTCTGTAGCCTTGATTCAAGGAAATTAAAATTTATTGAACATACATATTTCAGACTTCAATTGCTTCAGACACAGAGAACCTGCACAAGAAGATAGAAATTTCAGAAAAGGATCTGAGTAGTTTGCCAACAGATAACCTCTTGAACATGTTGAACAGCATCACAGTAAGTACATATATTATCAATAATATTTAATACAAGATAGCATTAATTAATTAATTAGTTTCATAATAACAAATTTCAACACTTAAGAGCAAATGTTGATGCTTATTTATAAATGCATTATTTTGTTGTTTGCTATTCCTGTTCTTATTGACGTAATTTTCACACTTGGTATTTCCTTGCAGAAAATCATAGAAGACTTGGAAGAGAGAGAGCAAGAATTAACACAGTTAGAACGTTTGCTGCGTGAACTGCCTCAAGATGTGGAATGTCAGTCACTTACAGCAAGTCTCTGTGGCCTTCGCACTCACCTGTTAACTCTAGTCTCAAATGCTGAACAGAATCGGGCAACTGTTGAGGTACTGATACAGATCTGTTTGCATATACTTTTTTTGCATATCTTTTAACTTTGTCCGCCCTTGATCACTGGGTTGTTCAATGAATTTTTTCTTAAGTGTTTCTTTTTTGTTACCTTGTTTTGTCATTTAACTGGTCAGTGCCCCATAACAATCAGATTCAAAAGATTAGAAGTGTAAAAGTTTTTCATACTACATTCTACACATTTACAACGTTGTGACTGGGGAATGTCCATTCTTTTGTCACCATCAATTGATGAGAATTTGGACAATTGTTTCGAGAACACATTAGTTTAATAATCTGCTGTGGTGACTTAGCTTGCTTGCTGCGTTGCTACATTGGTCTGCTCAAATGAAATAGAGAAGGCAAACTTGTAAAAATGAACAACTTTTTGGGCAAGGGGGGGGGGGTTTGCAGGGGTGTGCAGGAGTGTACTTGGGAAAAATCTATTCTCAAGATTGAATCTACTATAGTACAGGAAAAAGTAACAATCAGCTTTAATTAACAAACCAAATATGTTTCATTTTGTTGCTTGACTGAAAACCTAAATCTTCAGTTGAATGGCAGAACATATACAATTTGATAGCAAAGAAGTTAAGACAGAATCAACTACCTCATTTGCAAAGCAAAAACAAATGCTATGAAGATGATAATGGTCACTTTTTTCAGAGACCACCTAGTTTGGATGTCTAGTGTGCTGTTCATTTATTAGTTTGTCACTGGCTAATTATTTTTACTCAAGAATACCTTGGTAGAAGACTCTGTTGAGGGATAACGTCTTTAATTTCAATTAGAAAAAAGTGCCACCGACTGTCTCAGCTGACAGTCATATCCAAGCAAATGAAATTCCTCCAATCTTTCCTTAAAACAGGTATGGTCAAATGAAATAAAAATGAGGATAGATGACTGAATCTTCATTTGACAAAGATCATGATTAATACAGTAGAGTGCAAAATAATGCAGCAGTATGGCAATGTGAAAAGAATGCATTTAAATAGAATGCTGAAATAATACTTTTAAAGACCTGTACAAAGCAAAAGGCCTAGTGGGAAATCTTAAGACGTTTGCCAGAAGTAGATAATCTGAATTGGCAAGCTGCACAAATATTAATATTTCTTAAATGAAGACTTCCACTAGGTTAGAACAAGTTGGAAAAGCACAGATGCACCTATAATGATCATACTCCACAATGATATATATACAGCATGGTCACCTTTATTCTGTCAATAAATATTCTCCACATCATGTACTATGAGCCTCTTTCAGAACTTAAAACTTCAGCTTACTTTTTCCCAAATTCTTTCCTTTAACTCTTGATCGATATATGGCTATCTGTAAATACTTATTATTAACAATATCATGAAAGTTTTATGTTATCTGTTGACATCTAGTTGCTGCAATTTTTACAGTTTGGGGCCGTCTCCAAGTCCATTGGTGTATATTGTTCCCTGAAGTGAAAATATTCAGCCAGTTGAAGTATTCATTAGTAGTTGCTTTTGATGACAGTTGGAGAAATTTGAAAATTCTTTGCACACATCACATAGTCAGCATATCAATGTGTAGTATACTCAGTTGATAGGAGGGATATCTTTGAACAAGAACTGTAGTAACAGGGAGACAATAAGACAGTGAGAGTTAGTTCAAAGAACAGGATTTTTAAAGTTACATGTACAAGATCAGTTAGATCATTTTTTGTGTTCAAATATTCGTATTTTCATTGACCCAACTGTAACAGTCAGTGAATGTTTTTGAGTTTTGCTTAGGCAATGTCCCAGCTCTCAGTGTATGTGCATTAATAGGAACCTGCCAAAGAATGAAAGGTTGTGAAATGGCACTGAAGATTAATTTGCTGTATAAAGATAACCAAATGATAATTGAAAGAAATTAGTCCATGAAAGGAGAAAATTGTTTTATGACAGTTATTGTGTATTGAGTGTGTCACATTACGGTGAAAGGACAAGGAAGAAAATAAAAATTGAAAGAACCAACTTGTTTCATCTGGAAGGAAAGAAGTGGCTTAGTTTCAGGAGATTTGTGTGTCAAAACATAATACTATTAAAAAAAAAACCATGCAGGATGAATGTGGATTGCTTGGAAACAATTTGCCTTTTAATTTTAAATGCTTTATAGGTACAAAATTTTATTTTACTTTGTTTTTCAGTCTGCCTGGCAGCTGCAACAACGTCGGCAAGAAGAAGTGAAACAGTATCAGATATTGCTTTCTGAACTGGAACAGTGGTTGAAATCAGCAAAGGTGGTGCTAAGTGCAGATATCCAGGAAGCATCAGCACCAGTCTTGCGTGAACATATTACTGCACATAAGGTGTGTATCTATTTATACATGTTACAGATTGATTGCACAGATTAAGCGGAGTCCAAAATATTTATCTTTTTTTGGATTTTGATGCTCTTCTTCCATTCTATGATGGAATCAACAAACAGTGCTGTAAAGTATATTTATTCACACACAAGAAGTTACAGTCAAGTAACCATCTTCAAGCCACAGATTAACACTACATCAATTTAAAAGAAGGTTCCTTGGTGTCAAACACACTATTGTTTTGAATTTCAGCATCTGTCGTATATACATGCATCTCTTACCTTATAAATTTTTCACTGGTGGTCAAGTCAAAAATTAATGGCCCCTTTTCAGTGTTCCAGCATACTGTCTGGCCAAAATTTTATCGTGGTTGTATTCAGTATACAAGAATTGCATCAAATATTTGAAAATGAGTCTTCTATGAGAAAATTTAAGTTTTAATGGGATCATTGTATGTTTAGCTGGAACAATTTTTAAGAGCTCATGTATTTGTGTTAAATTTTGTTATAAAAAGATGCAGTTTCCATTTTTGCTTAATGGAGATACCAAAATTCCTCCTTATACCTGGATATCAGTACAGGTCTCGGTGACGTTGGATAGTTGTTTTATTAAAGTACAGACAAATTACATCTTTCTTGTGTGAGAGAAGGTTTTATATATACAAGGGGCTTTGGTACACTGGAAAGATTCAGATAGATTACGTATTGCTAATGTAGAGATTTCAGAACCATATTTTAAACTAAAGAACATTTCCAGGAGCAGATGTGCACTATGACCATAATTTATTGCTCATGAACTGAAGAGTAAAATTGAGGGAAATAAAGTAGATGGAATGTGTATAAGTTAAAACAACCATAGATTTTTAAGAGATTCAGAGGAAGCATTAAGCAGCAGTAAACAGGAAAAAAGGGAAAGGAGTATAATAGAAGATTGAATGGCTACCAGAAGTGATGAAGGCAGCAGAAGATATAATAGGTAAAGAGACAAGGACTGTTAGGAATCCTTGGATAACACATGAGACATTGAATTTAATCGACAGAATGAAAGTATATTAAAATGCAACAAATGAAACAGGAAAAAGAGAATATAGATATCTAAAAAAAGGATAGACAGAAAGCAGAAAATGGCAAAGAAGGAATGGCCTGAGGAAATACAAAGCTGTAAAAGCATGCGTGACAATGGGAAAGGTAGATGTCATCAATAGAAGTTCAGGTGGCAAGCCTGTACTAAGCGAAGAAGGGAAATCTGAAAGGTTGATAAGGCCTTTGTTGAAAACATGAAGCCAGACTGTGAGCATCAGTGTATGATTGGAGAGGCATCCGGGTGGTGGGAGTAAGGAGGAGGCTGGAAGGGGGGGGCGGGGGTAGCAGGTTAAGGATGGGGGTAGTAAAGTGCTGCTCGTGGGAGAGTACAGGGATGAGGTGGAAAGAGGGTAGCGCAGCTAGGCGCAGTCGGGAAGGTAGACGGAGAGTGTGTGTGTGTTTCCGATGAAGATCTTGTTGGCAGAAAGCTCCCTCTCTGACAGTCTTTTTGTTGTGCCTATCTGTAACTCAGTATCTCCACTATGTGGTGTGTAGCAACTATCCTTTTCACAATGTTGTTACATTCCAGCCTGAATTTTCCATTGTTTGAAGATGAAGAAAGGGTGTATAAATGAAACAAGATTGAAGACAGTGTTGTGGAAAAGGAGGAGGTGGTTAATGAAGATGAGAAGGGAGATATTTTGTGAGAAGAGTTCAAAAAAGCATTGATAAACTTAAATCAAAGTGAGGCATATGGAGTAGACACTCCCTCTGAATTATTGAAATCCTTGGTTGAACATATCAAGAAAATACTGTTCTGTGTGGTGTGCAGGATATATGAGAGTCTATGTGAATAGTAATTTGATGTTATTTATGTAAAATACGATAACTATTTTAAACACTGAACATTACAGTGTGCCAGTGACATGCATGTGTGTCAGATATTTGTCAGGTTTTAAGATTTGCTGAAGAATTTTTCAGTAATCCACTTGATAATAGCCACACAGCTAATATTGCAATAGTAGGCTTTATAAAAAAATAATTTTACAATCCATTGTGACCATGATGTCATTAAAAATAATAAAATAATAATAAAACTCAGACTTTAAGAAGAATATAATAATTCATATTCCAAAGAAAGCACATGCCGAAAAATGTGGATATTACTGATCCATCATTAGGTGTAGAGAAAGCTTTGGAAAATATTGTCTGGAATGCACTTTTTGAAATTCTGAAGGTAACGGGGATAAAATACAGGGAGCAAAAGGTTACCTGCAACTTGTACGGACACCGGACTGCAGTTATAAAAATCAGAAGGCATGAAGTGGAAGCAGTAGTTGAGAAGGGAGTGAGATATGATTGTAGCCTGTCCTTTATGTAACTCAAACTTTTATGTTCAGCTGACAGTAAAGAAAATCAAAGAGACATTTGGAAAGGGAATTTAAGTTTAGGCAAAGGAAATGGAGACTGTAAGCTGCGTATCAACAAAAGAAAAACAAAACTAGTGGAATATGGAATGCTGTTCGTTTAAATCATTCAATACTGAAGGAATTAGATTAGAAAATGAGTCACTTAGGGTAATAGATGGGTTTTGTTATTAGGGCAGCAAAGTAACTTGACTATAGCTGAAGCAGAGAGGATATAAATTGCCACCGGGCAGTAGCAGGAAAAGCATTTCAGAGAAGGAGGAATTTGTTAACATATAAGTGCTAAGTAGGTGGATTGTACAGTATACAGTTCAGACAAGAAAAGAATAAAAACTTTTGAAATAGGATACTATAGAGGAATAATAAAGATTAGATGATGGGTAGGCCAGATTTCTGTTACGGGTGTACTTAATTAAATTGGTGGGAAAAGAAATGTGTCTTGGCTGAAATGGTCAGTTGATGATAGACCACACATCGAGGCAATAAAAGTCATCAAATTCGGTAATGGAGGAAAGTATGGGAAGGAGGGGCTAAAATTTTTGAGAGAGAGAAAAAGGCTTCACTACAGTAAGCAACTTTAAGTGAATGTAAGTTGTAGTAGCTATGTGGAATGAAGAGGCTTGCACATGAAAGGGTAGTGTGGTAAGCTGCATCAAACCAGTCTTCAGACTGAGGAACCCCATCAACAACAAATGCCTTCATTTCAATTGAGAGAAGTTAATTTGCTGCAGTTCTCACAGGCTCTGGATATCATGTAATTGCTAATTGAGAAAAAAGATTTCATTACAGTGTTTATGTCTGCTCCTGTCCTAATACCATTGTAGAACCGTGGAGGACAGTTAATGCTTGTTTTATCTGTTATAATAAATCCAGAAATATGTTTTAGATATAAACAATTTGTGTGTCATGCTTGAACTTCAATCTATATACAACAACACCAGCACTTTTTTGATTTTGTTCCTTGAATAAACGAAAGAAATAATTTAGTCTTGGTTTAATCAACACCAATGGACCTGTCATGTCCACATTAAAGAAACATATTTATTAATTTTACATAGCAATATTAAATTCCTCCATACATTTGCAGAAACACTGTTTATGGTTAGCATTTCATGGCATCCATCCATGGGACAACACTCAATATATTCCAAATATTATCATCACTTTTGAAAGCTATTTGTATTCTTTTGTTTAACGGCATGGATATACCTCTCTGTGTATGCATGTTGTGCGAAACAGTGATTTGTATCATAAAACCATGTGCTCTATCTTCCCCACACTCTACACAGTTACCTCAAATGAAAATTAGTGGTAGCTTTTATTAATCAGATGTTTCGAATAGCATCTCATATCTGTAGTTGAGCAGTGGAAGCATAGTCATTTTAGTATTTGCTAGGTGCACTTTTATAGTTCAGCAGTACAACACAACCAGAAAAATCAATTATCGGTCATGAAATACGCTTGAGAGAGTTCTAAAATTTGTGATTGTTACATAAAGCTGCTGGTAACTTCTTATTTTGCTGCCAACTCGTGTTAAGGAAGTTTTCAGATAAAACATAATAAATATGTGAATTTAGGGGCTGACAGCAGTAAACAGTACTGACAAAGGGGAGTTATACTTTTATTTAAAATGAGTGCATATTTATAATGACTATATATTGAGGTACATGTATAAATAGGCCTATGTTCATTTCTCTAAAATGCAGCTGCAAATCCACAGGTACAGTCAAAAAAGCAAAAGAACCTCAAACTCTCTTTGTTCTCAGCTCATATGAACATACAGTTATTTTTACATGTCACTTGCACTGAAGTTTTGAAAGGAATCTTTAATAAATTCACTTGTAATTGAATTAGCACTTTCTTCAAATTTCAGGTCCTATCAGAAGAGCTGAAGCTTAGAGAAGCTCAACTGACTGAGTTGGCTCAGTTATGCCACAATCTTCAGGATTATGCAGATGTGCATCACCTTGCAACAGTGTTGTTCCAGCAGTTGTCTCAGATGGAATCTGCTATTCGTGAAGCATCTGAACAGATAAATATCCGCTTAGGTGTACTAAAGGTATACATACAGAAGATTATTTCAACTTCATGTCTTCTGCTTTACTATTCGATCTCTTTCTGTTGTGCTCTTTCTGCCTTCTTCGACACATTCCTGTGTCATAAAACTATCACCTTTTCTTAATTCTTCAAACAGAAGTTGCTTTCAGGCTGTGTCTCTGTAATTGTTCCTCTTATGTATCCTTTTAGTAGTTTATTAATTGTATTTTCATTCAGTGTCAACATCAGCCTTTGTTTGCAATTAATTGTGTTTAATCTGTAATTAACACTGCATGCATTTTCTAATACCTGTAAATCTTCTTGATTGACATTTTTAGGAGTCACTCATTGCAGAAGAGCAAAAACCAGTTCTCACTTCACAAGAGGAACAAATGTCCATCACACCTGCTGAGCTTGTGCCACCTTTACCACAGCCTTCTCCTGTAGTTGAACCTGATACCCATCCTGAAGTAGTTGATGAAGGATTTGTTTTGGTGTCTTGCCCTGATGTTCGCGATACTGCTACCTTCCCTGAGCTTATTTTACCACCATCACAGAGAGATGAGCAGTTTATTGGGGAGGAGAAGTTGATATTATCCAGAGAAAGAACAGATGACACATTGAATTCTGATGCATCCTCAATGCCCTATGAGGAAGTTGTTTTGACTACTCCAATACCTAATAAAGATGAAACTGCAGTGTTACATGCTGAATCTCAGACTGGACCCAGCTTATTAATGGATCTGTCAGACAGAGCACCTGTAGAAGAGCATGACAGAGCTTACGGAAAAGCCCAGCCAGTAGACATGGAGATACAAACAGATCTGTTATCACGTGTTTTACCTGACTCAGATGTTGCAGTTCAGGTACAACCATTCCCATCATTGGATAGAGTTGAAAAAGATAGCATCAAAGTGTCACAGAAGACAGAGGGCAATGAGGAGACTATAGAAATATCTACAAAGAAGATAGCAGAAATTTCCAAGCCTGTAAGGGAAGTAGGTGACAGTGACTTATTAGTCCAACTGAAATCCAAGAGCAAGAAAGGTGAAGAAAGCAAGGATGATATTGATCCAGTTTCTTCTGAATTGAAAATTACACATACAGTTCCACAGTCATTTGAAACAGTTGTTGTAGAACCAGGTGAATCAACTACAGAAGTGATTGTCGATGCAGATGGCTCAAAGAGAGTTATTGTTCGCAAGACACACAGGACAGTGGTTATGCGACAGCAACGTGGTATAATACAAGAACATCACTCTACAATGTTGTCATCGGATCGTGCTGGTGTTCCTGCTGCTGAGCTATTAACACTGTCAGGCATTACTCCAGACAGTGAGCAGAAATTACCAGCAAAAATTGAGGAGTTCCCTGAGGGTCCTGTCACAGACTATGTACATACCAGCAGTTCTGTTGTGCCTGTACCAGAAACAGTTTTGGAACCTATTGAATCTCAAAATATTGAAGTTCAGGTGGATTCATCTGAATTTCCGTCACACGACAGTGCACCAGTTGTTCAGCATGTTACAAGAAAAATAATTAGAAGGATCCGAAGACGTATTATACGAAAAATAGTTGTAATAAATGGTAAAGAACAAGTTACAGAAGAAGTAATTGAAGAACCAGAAGAAATCGAAGTATTGGAAGATGGCCGGCCAAAGATTGCCATTGAGGGTCAAAATAATGATGACAAAGTCCTTTTGGTTGAACCCAGTACAGACATAAACATCCAAAAAGAAATTTCTTACCAAACAGTGCCAGCAGGTACTAAAGTAACTACTACACAGCTGTTTCTAAATGCAGAACGTTTACTGGGTATGCCTGTAAAGACAGAACATGAACAACAAGATGGGAGCAGAATACCAGAAGAAAAACAAATATATGAAAAAGCACTAATGATTGAACCATTAGAAACAAATATACAGATAAGAGGAACTGATACTGACCAGTATCTTTACTCTTCAGTTTCATCAGGTAGTGATCAGCATAAAGGATATAGTGAAGTGGAAATTCCTGAAGGAGTAGTTCCTGAAGATTCAAAAAGCCTTTCTCCTCCAGCTCATGTACTACCAAAGGTGCCAACTGCTGATGACAAAGTGGAACAATTACCAGAGGAAACAGAGAAGCATGAAACAGTTGTTGACAAACCTCTACCAAAGGTGCCAGCTGCTGATGACAAAGTGGAACAACTAGCAGAGGAAACAGAGAAGCCTGAAACAGTTGTTGACAAACCTCATCCAACAGATAAACCAACTGAAGAAACTATTGTAAAATCGTTGGAAGAGCCTGCAGTATCCAAATCTGCAACCATATCTCCAAAACCTAAATTGGCTGTTGAAACAGAAACAGAAAAACATGTTAGTCAGCTGGAGGATGACAGTTTACCAAAACCTACTGTGCATGAACAGGAGCATGATAGCACTAAGGAAGAAGACAAGACTATACCACTTCAGGATTCCACAGAAACTTCTTTAGCTGAGTCGACAAATATTACATTGTCTTTGTCTGGGTCAACTGGTCCATCAAAAGTGACAGAAGAGGAAATAATTTTCTTGGACACGTCCATTCATTCAGCAGACAGTACTCGCAAAGCAGAGACAGATGATACTGGTTATGAACCAGAAGACAAAACATTTGATGAACCTTCTCTCTCAGAAGATGCGAAAAAACAAACAAAAAAGAAAAAGAGGAGGAGAAAACCAAAGGAAAAACTAAAGGAACCATCATCACCAGATTCTAGAGCAGCAGAAGCAGAAGAAATTGAAGACTTGGTAGACATAGACACTTCAGATAAAATTCATCCTGAATCACTGACAAAAACAGGTTTGAGTGGAACATTGGATAGGAAAGGTACAAAAAGAAAAAGAGATAAAAAGGATGATGAGGAAATGATGCCTGAACTGAGTGCAGAAGAGGTAGAAGATTACAGCCCTCGAACATCATTGGAAGATTTCCTGCGAGCTGAAAGGGGCTCAGCTCAGTTACCAAAAGAGACTTATTCAGTACCAAGAAGTGAAGAGTTTGTTAGGCAGACTCCACAGGCAGTGCCTTCCTCTGTTGAAGAAACACCAGGAACGGTCACAGCTATGGATACCATACACACTGTTGAAAAACTGACACTTGATCCCAATGAACAACTGGATAAACCAGAACATATTTCAGCTGTGGATATCACTCCCAAGGAAGCTGAAACAGAAACAACATCAATGCCTGGTGATGAAACACTTTCCACGTTTACAGAAGTACCGGTGGAAACTTTAGTTGTCAAACCTGAAGAGGGTCAACTTACTCAAGACCAAGAAAGTGTTCAGACATCTGAACTAGCAACTCAGACAATAACAGCTGATCTGACTCCCACACAGGAAGGAGAGATGCAGACTTCTCCAGATCTTTTTAAGATGTCATTATCTGAAACTATAGAAACATCAGCTCAGACAGTAGCAGATGCTATTCCAGTACAAGAGGTATCTTCGCAGACAGAGACACTGCTGCCTGGAGACCAGTCTGTTGCAGAAACGGAAGTTTCACCTGTCTGCAAAGAAGATCATCTTGTAGCTACAACTGAAATGTCAATGCAGACCTCACCAGAAGCAATCATAGTGTGTCATGAAGAATCTCAGACTGTAACACAAGCAAGTCAACCTGTAGAATCTTCAGAGTTTTCCATGCAGACAGTAACAGAGGATCTAATTCCCACTCAAGAAGAAATAGTACAGACATCTCCAGATCTTATTGAAGTGTCACAGGCAGAGACTGTAGTGACATCAGTACAAACTAATGTAATTCCTACTCAAGAAATATCCATGCAGACACTTCCACATGAAGCTGCAGATGATGTTATTGACACATCTGTGCAAACACATAAAGAAGATCTAGTGCCAACACAAGAAGGCTCTGTGCAGACTATTGCAGATATAGGGCAGCTTCCTCCCGAAGTCTCAGAGATGTCTTGTCAGACTACTGCAGATGAGGAGGGCTTGACAGCACCAACAAATGTAATTGAAGCAGAAACTGCAGAACTGTCTGTACAGACATCAGAGGAACTAATACCGGTGAAAGAATACGCCAGCCAAGCCTCTGGCTCTGAATTGCCAATTTCTGAAAATGCAGAAATATCTGTCCAGACTTTGCAAGAAGAAATTGCTCCAGTGCAAGATGATTCTATTCAGACAACCCCAGTGATGGAAACAGAAACTGCTGAAATACATATCCAGACTAATAAAGAAGATCTCACACCAACAGTTGAGAAAACAATGCAAACAATGACCCCAGAATTAGATGCGGTTGTTGAAACAGATACCTTTGAGATCTCTGTCCAGACAATAAAAGAAGAAACTGTGCCAACTACAGAGACTTCTATGCAGACAGTGACTCCAGAACCTAAACATGATCCTGTTAAAGTTACAGCCACACAACAGACATCACCAGATTTCATCACAATTACTGAGAGTACAGAGCCAGAAGAATTTGAGGTCTCTCAACCAGCAGCTGATTCAAATGAACCTCTTGCTGCATTGGATGTACCTATGCCTCCTGAAGAATCGCAAACAAATGAAGCTCAACTCAGTGAAGTGTCTGTGCAGACTAAAACTCCTGAATCCCCAGAAAAACTTGAAGTGGCAATTGAAGCTGGTGAAGTCATAGCAGTGGCTGAAGCATTTGCACAAACTACTACTCCTGAACCTGTAAGAAATGCTGAGGTATCTGTGCAGACCAGTAAAAGGCAAACACCAGAGAAATATGATGAAACTTCAGATCTAGCAGACTCATCAAGTATAGATATATCTGAAGTTTCAGTACAAAGTAATAAAGACACACCTCCCACTTTTGGAGAAATGCTACAGAGCTGTAAGCCAGATATTGAAGGACAAATTTCAAAACACACAGAAGATGCTGTTCATGTTACCAGTCCCAAGGTCGAACAGGCACTACAGGGCTCATTGTCAGAAATTCCTCTGACAGGGAAGTTGGCAACAGCAGATCTGTCTACACAGCTAAAATTCCAGGATATAGTGCCAACACAGGAAGAATTTGCCCAGACATCACCTTTTGAAACTCATAAGCAAATAGAGGTGCCACTACCTTTGAAAGACATCAATGTGACTGAAACTAGCATGCAAACAAGTCCTGTTCAGATAAGCAGCTTAGAGGAAAGCACATCACCATCAATTTCTGATGAACCATATGAAATACAAATTCAGGCATCTATAATGTACACTTCATCTGGACTGCCTACGGTGGAAACTAAAGTCACAAAGCCTGGAGATACTCAAAGTGAAACAGTTCATGATCAGGAAAGCAACATAACAAGATTTGAACCAAGGTCTCAGTCAGAAGTATTGGCTGGAGATCCTAAAAGAAGTAGCCATGAACAGAAATACACATCAGACATTGATGGGTATGGTCAAGTTTCTAAACAAGACTCTGCAAATCAATTAGATAAGATGAAGTATTCAACAGCAAAAGATGAAGTTGGGTACAAAGTAAGTTATGATAGCCATGAGAAACCAGATTTGTTACAACAGCAAATCAAAATTGGCAAAACTGAAGATTTTTCAGTAGTATACAGTGATACACCAGAAACAACAGAAACTTCTCTTCAGTTGAGAGAACCGAAGACTGTTTATCTGTCTTCAGCAGGTACTCCAAGGGAGGTACTTCCATTAGAGGCACAAGGAGCTTCACCTTATGCAGTTACCACCGTGCATTCATCAGATGAAGGTACTGCACCAGCTCATGAAATATTGTTGGATGCTGATGGAAAAAGGAAAGAGGAGGAGAAATCAGGGGAGGAAATGAAAACTGAGAAGGAAGAGAAAGGAGATGAACTTACATCACATACAGCTGACACAACAAGCAAATACATATGTATGGTAAAGGATACTGCTGTGCCATCCTACAAAGATGCAGTTGAGTTACCAGACACTCAGGAAAGGAGCCTGAAATTAGGGGACAAGGTTTCACCAGAGAATGATGCAGCTGCTGTTAAAGCAAAACATCCGCTTCATGATCAGGAGGTATCTTCTCTTCTTGTAAAATCAATTGGCGATCATGAGCAATCTGTTACAGCTAGTAGAGGTGACAGTGAACCTACATCATTGTTCGGTGCAGATCAGTTGCTGTCTCCAGTCTCTGTTCCAGTATCTACAGACATGATAGCTTCAGAGAAAGGTGTTCAGTTGTTGAAGTTTTCATCAGACATAGATACAGATCATGAGAAGCCTAGAGCAACTACTGTTTCATCAACACTGCAAGGTACTGAACTTGGAGAAACCACTGAGTCATTCCCTGATGTTGCCAGGGACCAGTTAATAGATGTTACCACAGTGTCTCTGTCAGATGGTAGACCCTTGAAACACTCTGAGCTGCAGCAGTTTATAATGGAGGAAAAACAAAAATCATCACCAAAGAATAGGGCACTAAGTGTTGTAGAAGATGCCAAATGGAAACAAGCAAGTAACTTGGTTGTAGAACGAGTAAAAAATCTACAAAATGCTCGACGCACTACTCATTTATCAGGTATGCTCTGCCTTGCTTCCTTACATGAAGTTGTCGCAGAAGAATCAGTTGAACAAAGGAATACAGCACTTCAGCAGAATTTGAATCTCCTGAGGACTGCTGCAAAGAGCAGAGATGTTATTGTTATACAGAGAACTGTAATAACAACGATAGAAACAATTTCAACTTGGCTCGAAACAGTTGAATATCGCGTTTTCTTGAATCGGCAGAAGCAGGCTACTACATCACCAACACAAGAAGAAATTAAAAGACAGTTTACTACACTTAAAAATGAGATAAGTACTATTGAAGAGAATGTTGGTGAATTGGGAAACATCTTAGAGGAAACAGAAGGCATCTGCAATGAAGATGATAAAGCTCGAATGAAGGAATGTGTTATATCACTACAGGAGCAAGTGAAGGCTGTGGAAGAGGTGGCTCAGGAGACAGAAGAGAGAGCTGCAAGGGAACATGGACGCTGGGAGGAGTTCCTGAATGCTGTTAACAACATCAGTGTTCTAGTTGAAGAACTGAGAAATCAGGTAAATACATTTCCAATAAATGTTCTGCTACCTTCATTATCTTAACAGCATTTTAATAGCTGTAACTACGATGTTAATACAGGTGGAGGAAATGTCAGAGTCTGACCTGCCTGCCCGAGAGAAATTGTGCCAGCTAGATGAGGCTGAGAGTATGAATCACAGCCATAGGGAGCAAACATCTCAGCTGTTGCTGACAGCACGTCAGCTTCTTCGTGATTTTCCAGGCCGGGAAGTCCCTCCTGAGACATATGCTGCACACGAGACAACCCGTATTATAGAACTAGCAGTGGCTTGTCAGAGGGACAAGGTTCTACAGCAGCTTGCTCTTTCTGACGAGTATGAGCAAACTCTCCGTGAGTTCGCACAAATAACAGATGTTGCTGATGCTCTTGTAGAAAACGACACTGCGGTGCAGGTTTGTATTTAGCATGTACACTGATACTCTAAGCTATCCACACTTTAAGCTATCCGATATCATTCAGTAAACAGAAAATTAGAGTTGCTGATTCTTAACCCTCTAAATTTTATGTAGGTTGTTACTTTTGGGCTTAAGTTCTATCTTCAATTAACCATTATCTGTTAATTCTGTTATCACGTGAAGTATGACTTTTGTGCTGAATTCTGAGATAGTTACAGACTTAAATAAAATATAACAGTGGAAACACCAGGTAGGAATATCAGACAGCAGGAAAAGACAGATTGCTACTTACTGTAAAGCTAACACACTAAGTTGCTGACAGGCATGATTGAAAGACACTCACACATAAGCTTTCAGCCTCAGCCTTCATCAGAAGAAGAGAAACACACACGATTCATTCACACAAGCAAACACACCTCACGCAGTGCAGTGGCTCTTTTATTGAAGAAGGCGGAGGTCAAAAGCTTACGTGTGCATGGCTTTTAATTGTGTCTGTGTGCAACTTAATGTATTATCTTTACAGTAAGTAGCAGTCTGTCTTTTCCTCATTGTAAATATAATACAAGGTTGTGTTAAAACGGATTGTGGTGCTACAATTAGTTTATAATATGTAAGGGTGCAAATTTTCATTTTCTTAATTTTGTCTGTATGTTTGAGACTTCCTTTTAATGACTCATCCTGTCTATTGACTGTGTCTTTCTTTTTAGATTCTGTTTTGGTTCTTAGAAGTGTACTTGAAACACTGTAGTGGATTAGTGGACATGTTTTAACTGTCAGAAAGTGCTTACATTTTTAATTATAACGGGATTGGAAGAAATACAGGATTCTGTAATGAAAGCTTATACAGGGCGTTTCAAAAAGAAAGAGCAGATTTCAAACATTTATTTCTCAAAAACTACAAATGATAGAAACACAATTCAAACGTTTCTTGTCAGAGAAAGGTTCAAAGTTTTTCAATGGTCCGCGCAGAAGTTCCATGCAAATCCGCAGTGGCGCTGGCGTTTGTTTGTAGGAAAATGGCGACGACACCACAGGAACGATCATTTTGTGTGCTGCAATTTGCAAAGTTAGAGTCCATTGTTGGTGTGCAACGTGCATTCCGCCGTCAATTCAACAAACAGCCGCCTCGTCATAAGCAAATTTATGAGTGGCATCACAGATTCGTAGAAGATGGTTGCATCTGCAAGCGAAAAAGCACGGGTCGTCCACGCACATCGGATGAAAATGTCGAGCGTGTCCGTGCAGCTTACGAAAGGAGCCCTAGAAAATCCACGACACGGGCAAGTCACGAACTAAACATGTCTAAAACAACGGTATGGCGCGTTCTGAGTAAGCGTCTGCACATGAAGCCGTACAAACTGCAGTTATTGCAAGCATTGCGTCCTGACGACCACAACAAAAGGTTCGAATTTTCAACTGCAATTCTACAGGACATGGAAGAGGACAATTTTGCCGAACGATTAATTTTTTCAGATGAATCAACGTTTCACATTTCTGGTAAAGTTAATCGGCATAACGTACGAATTTGGGCGAGTGAAACTCCGAGGGACGTTATTCAACATGAAAGAGACTCACCAAAGGTTAACGTCTTTTGTGCAATTTCGGTAAACAAAGTTTATGGACCTTTCTTTTTCATGGAGAAAACTATCACAGGAACCATTTACCTGGACATGTTAGAAAACTGGCTATTTCCTCAACTTCAGGAAGATTCAAATCACTTCATCTTCATGCAAGATGGCGCCCCACCACACTTCTCTGAACCTGTACGACGGTACCTAAATAACACCATTCCAGGACGGTGGATTGGAAGAGCAGGAGCACAAGATCAATGTCATCGTCTGTGGCCTCCCAGGTCACCAGACCTTACTCCCTGCGATTTTTATTTGTGGGGGTACATAAAGGACTGTGTTTATGTCCCACCTATGCCCGCTACTCTTCAAGAGGTACGACATCGAATTGTTGCGGCCGTGAATTCGGTAACTAAAGACCAGTTGCGTCGTGTGTGGCAAGAAATGAGATACCGGTTTGATATTTGTCGTGTAACAAATGGTGCTCATATTGAGGTACAGTTTTGATATTTGTTGTGTAACATTTGGTACTCATATTGAGTGAAGGACCGTTGGAATTGTGTTTCTATCATTTGTAGTTTTTGAGAAATAAATGTTTGAAATCTGCTCTTTCTTTTTGAAACGCCCTGTATTTGCTAATGATGTCTTGACTTATTTCAGAGTGGACTCAATTGGAAATTTATAAATGCTAATACTTTTGTTCTTCTCTTAACTGTGTCGTCTCCCATGGTTATTTTGTAGGGTGTATGTGAATAAAGGAATTATGATTTAGAGGGGAATGTTTTATGTGCAAACCATGACTGCTAGTTGTGTACTTCAGTCTTAAAAATACAACTGCAAAACAGTTGCTTGTAGAATGAATTGACTTAAATTCTTTTTCCTGTAGGACCTCAACCACCTGCAAGAAGAAATGCAGAAACACCGTAAGTTTTTTGTAAATCTGAGTCATTGTCGCAGTATTCTTGAATCTTTGGAGGGAAATTTGGACAGTGAGACACGAGCTGCACACCATGCCCTTCACCAGAGCCTTCACAGACGTGCAACAGCTATCTTGGATAAAGCAGCAGCACGAGCACAGCAAATGGCATTGGCCGCATCTCGCTGGACTGTTTTGGAACAAGGCATGCGTGATGAATGTGGCTGGTTAGCTGTGGCACAGCAGCGCTTGCCAGACTTGACTGCTGTAACTACTAGTGATTTCCACCAGTACATATCACTTTTTCAGGTAAGAAATTTCTCATTGCATCAATAATTTGTAAACTTAGAGAGGATTTTAAGTGAGTGTAGTGTTATAATAGCTGAAAAAAATAAGGTTGGTCCATATGGCAGTAATATCAGGAAGGCCGGTATTACACTATCAAATTTCTTAGTGAAAGTTGATATGTCAAATATTTGTGTCAAAGAAGTTTGATGGTATAATAGTATAATAGGGCACTTCGTGAAATCTCGTCTTGTCAAATAAATTTGATCAAATCTTGGGCCTCGCTGTAGATTTGTTCATAAGTCGCTTGTCTTCTGTTCACTGTGCTGCAATGTGACATGTTACAATGTGGAGCACTAGCATCGTTGCGGTGTTCTGTCATCTGTAGTGTGTTTATAAACATGGCTGGTAAATACAATTGGTGTGTACTGCCAACTAGAAAATTAATAGAGATGTATGAAGCTGATGAAGCGCTTTTTAACATGAGGCACCCTGAATACAAAAATAGATTTAGAAGATTGCAGAGCTATAAAAATATTGCGGAGTTCATTAGCTGTGAGATACGATTTTCGGACACAAAACATAATTGATTTCTTTATGAAATAAAAATAGTTCTTAATGCACATAAAGTGTATTGAACAATTATTTACCTTCAGACATTGGTCCTTTAATGTTTTATAAATTACTGCATGCGTTTCAGGTATTATTTTCGTTAATGTGCACTGTGATATTCGAGTGATGTACTGTAAGCTAGCAGTTCTTCAGTGAGTATTGTGCTTTGTGATACAAGGATGCACTTCACTGAGCACATACTGCAATGTATGCTCATCCATTCTTCAGTAATTTATGTCCTCCACTACAAGCTCACGTAACAAGTTTTGTTGAATGCTTTTGTCGCCTCATCGTATAACCCACTGCTTCACCCAGATACGTTTCCTTTTTTTCCCCCGCTTGTCTGCCACATGTGCACACAGTGCAATTGTGGTACACGCAACTGTTGTGGTTAATAACAAGTTGTTGTCATCCATCTTGAACTTAGACAAAAAATGTGGTGACAGTGTAATACCCATTTTTAGCGCCATGTCAAAGATCTTTGTCAAATAAATTTGATGAATATTTGATCATATCTTTGATCAAATTTTTGACGAAGAAATTTGATAGTGTAATACTGGCCTAACTGAATAAGAATATTTGCACCCTGTAGAAAGTTGTAACATGAAGTGCTTCAAAAAAATTCAAGAGCCATCAGTTTTATAAACATTATTCCTTCACTTTGAAGGTGCCTAATCTGCTGTTCACCTTCTTGTGATGGTGTCACAGCCTTATTTTGTAACTTATCTCTCTGGTCATAAAATTTGTGTGTGTCAAAATTGCAGTCAAGTTGAAGACATGAGTTTTTAAAATTAATTTAATATTATGTCAATTAACAATTTTTATTGTGTTTTTGATATGGAATTAAATATGTAGTAGCTTGATTGATTTCGTATCTCAAAAAAACTTAAAAGAGTATACAGCCAAAGACACGCAAAATGGAAAGTTTTTCTGATATGTTTTTTGGACGCAAAACTATAATAATGTGATGCTTATCAACTGTGTGTATTTTTGTATGTTTGGAGTCACTGAAATAGTTAAACCCTTTGCTTTCAGTCTTTAGCTGCTGACTGTGCAACCCATCAGGCCCGTATTGCTCACTTGCTTGAAACAGCACAGAGACTGCAAGAACTAGTCACTTGTGTGGGCTTGGAGACCCGCTATGATGAAACTGTCAGTGTGTTACTTCAGTTACAAGATGATGTTGCTGCCAACTTAAGACGCCTAGTTGCATTCCGTGAACACTGGACTGCCTATGATGCCTTAGCAACGAGACTCGATAATTG
Source organism: Schistocerca piceifrons (assembly GCF_021461385.2). Lineage (NCBI taxonomy): Eukaryota > Metazoa > Arthropoda > Insecta > Orthoptera > Acrididae > Schistocerca > Schistocerca piceifrons. The sequence goes on along the minus strand of NC_060143.1, from coordinate 23,602,638 downwards.
GATTATTTCAGCTGATAAAGAGCTTGACCAGATATCCAGCTCTACTGGTACACTTACTGGCAGTATGAGGCAGTTCTGGGTGAGTTCCATTCTGTTCCAAAATTATCTGCCACCACTCTTCCCCTCTCTTCCTCTTCCCACACTTCACTAAGTAGCTAGTGTTAATCACTGTGTTGAAAACAAGTCTCCTTAATTCTCATGTATGAGAAGTTCTCTTGAAACTCCACTTTCCCAAAAAGTTACCTTGATATTTTATCACAGTGTGCTCTGCAAAGGCACTGTCACACTCTCTCCAGCCAACTAGTGAGTTGTTATTTATGCTAATTTCTACTGCCCCCTGCCATTAAACTACCTCAATTTTATGCTAACAATAAGCAACATTTTCATTGTCCTTTAAAACACACAATGTGTTACAACTACATATGCATATTAACATAGCTGCTGTGATTTATGAATATTACCGTTGTGTTTCTGTCATATGACACACAGGCATTAATTGAAAGACTAAATTCCTTTTAAAATAATCTGAAATAATAAGTACACTGCAGTAGCAGTACTTGAAAGTAATCAAAGAAATTAAGGAAAATGTGCACTTAATAATCCAAAATATTTTAGGTAGGTTCAAACTTTAACCTGGATGTTTTGTGTAAATGTCTGGCCAGTTGAGACTTTGGATCAGTATGTGTGACATGGATAGATAATACAGTTGGTAGTACATTTCTGACAAGAATTAGGGATCTTGATTTGAGTCAATGTCTATTCATCTGCCCCATTCTATTTATTGAATGAACCGATAATAATATGATAATATGATTGAATTTCAATCGTTCTTAATGTGAATATCCTACCCCCCCCCCCCCCCCCCCCACACACACACACACACACACACACACACATCCACAAAGGCTTAAGAAGTTTTGCTCATGTGTGAGTAATATTTAATTATGCTAAAACAAGGATATTAAGCAGATTTCAAATGATTTGTTGTTTTTTAACAGGAACTGAAGGCACAATATGAGTTGCACAATGGACTACGATCAGAAGCTGGAAATTGCTTTGATGCTGCAATGCGTACACTTCCTGTTGCGGATGAAATGCTGCAAAGGCAGCTGCATGCACAATTGGAGGAACGGTGGCAGCGCCTATCAGGGCGAGTTATAACTGTGAGGGATGCAGCAACACGTGGTATTGAAGATGAATCAGTACCACTTGCTGACAGGCTTGCTGTACTCGCTGGTGAGCTAAACGAACTACAGGCTGCCCTGGATGACATGCATGGTGTCTTGCGCTCACCTGACGAACTGGACTTATACATTCAGAGGCTTCAGGTAAGCTATAATTAGCTTGTTTACTGGTTTATGTGCCTGCCTCAAAATAATTTGTAGGTTACTGAAAAGTATGTTCTTATGATTTTTTATTGGTGATTATAAAATGCAATATTTTATTCCCGATGATATTTGAACACTGTGTCTGTTTTCGTGTGTAATTTATTGTCTGTGAACTGCATTGAAGGAAAATTCATCTGAGAAAACTAACAAATTATGAGACAGAATTGCTGGGTAGTCTTATCTCCTGGAGGAGAAATGTGTAGCACCACCATTGACAGCTATAAAATAAAAACAACCACCTAGGCTTCAGAACTAATAGTTCCTTTGTCTGAAAGGAGACAGGGAAGGTTAAAATGAAAAGGAAGGGTAGATCACTCAAACCGCAGGATGAGAGCGAGACACTAAAGATGGACAAAGGAACTCTTAGTTCCAAAAGCTAGATATTGTGACCCTGTCACATTTTTATGTGTCTGTTGGGAGTTCTGTACATGTGCCTCCTGATAGTAAGTACTTACCAGCAATTACATCTGATTACAGAAATACTCTTTTTACTGGTAAATGGTTTTACAATATATGCAGACAGCTGATGCGTTAATAGACAGATATTGATGAAATTCAGATTTCACAAGCATTTTTCCCAGTAATATGCAGATCACTTTATAATGATCATAGGGACCAAAATCAGCTGACGATCTCCTCATATAACTTAAGTGCAGTAGCGAAGTTGCAAGATATGGAGGAGGGGAGGGCAACCTAGTTTGAATCTATGCGGTAGATTAATGCCTATTCGTCCAGTACACTTGTAAGACTGAGTATGGTTTTTTAGGCGGTGTTAGACAATAGTTTAGGCAAATGTAGGACTGGCCTCAAATCCACCTGAGAAAATATAGTACATCAACAATTACAATACAATAACACAGGCAAGGGTGTATCCAACAAAGGGCAATGAGGTAGTTAACTCCAACTCACCTGCCCCCCCCCCCCCCCCCCCACAGTCACTACCACCACCACAACCATTACCACTCACGCACACTTCTTCCTAGAAAAGGAAGTTTTCCAAACAAAAGCCACAATCTACTGCACTAGGCAGACAGACAAATTAACTCAGTATTAATATTATGAATTATCTCTGTATTTGTTTGAAGAAGTTTCTGCAAAACTTAAAGATGAATGGCGATATCACTATCTTACCTTCTCCGTAGATTCTTATCATTTCTAAAATTAAAATACTATATTGTTTTTTTCATCCTCCCTTCACGATGCATATCTTTAGCTATGGATGATGCTTATTATAAAGTTCGCTGTTCGATTTGTCATGACATCGTGCAACTATTGTGTCATTCACCAATCTAGATAAGTCACCACCACCACCACTACCCTCCCCTATTTCAGGTCATCAGTACACTTTTGCCCACATAATATTGTTTATACAATTCACAGTCATGCACATGACTTTTATCTCTTAAGTTAATTGATGACTGTGGCAACAGGATAGTCAACCAGCAATGAAGCTAAAAAAATAATTTACCAGATCATGAAAATAGTAAAGACAAAATAAACTCTATGAGGGGTGGGGGTTCTAATTCAGCTGATCAAGTTTGACACACAGACTTTTGCCTAATAAGTATAACCTTATAATGTGAACAGACAAAACTTAAATCACTTTATAAGAAAATGTATTACTGTTACAATTATATATTGAGAAAAATAAGTACATGCAATACAATGTAAATACTATAGGAATAATGGAGACCACCTGCTGTAAAGTAGAAACATTGAGTTGTTTATAGATACACATAAAGGAAGGAAAACTTTCTAGCTTTTGGATTTATCCTTTGATGACCTGGACACACACACATACACATACACACATGTACATATGTATGTATGTGCCTATGCCCTTACATGGTGTCAGCTGGACTGTCAGTGCCCAGTGCCAATGCTCTTTTGTGGCAGGTGGACTGATTGTGATGGAGGTAGTGTCAGATGGGGTGAGTAGTGGGAGAGGGAGGCAGGGAGAGTGGCTAGCAGCATGGAGGGAGGCAGCTATTTTGCCAGCTAGCAATGTGGGATGCTGGGGTGGCAAATATGTAGGCTGACATGTTCGTAGGGGCCGGTGGCAAGTTTACATGGTGACAGTGACATGGGGATATGAATTGGGAGGGGGTGACAGGATGGAGGAAGGGGCGGGGGGGGGGGAATCCCTTGGGTAGAAGATATGGGGACAGTGGGTTACCTGAGATTGAGGCCAGGATAATTATGCGAGCAGAGGATGTGTTGTCAGGATAACTCCTGAAGTTGGTGGTAGAGAAGTTTGTAGCAGTCATTGAAATTGAGCAGGAGAATGAATGACCAGCGCCATGTTGTTGTCAAGAACAATGTTGACCATTTGGTGGCACAACATGCTGCTGAGCACAACATGCTAATTTTCATTGGCTGCCTCACAGCCTGAACCATCTGGATTCTTCCCTCCACCACTGGTAACTGTACCGGTAGGCATTGTCCTCGCAATACATCCTCCACTTTCATAACCGTTGTGGTCTCAATCCAGGCAACTTATTGTCCACCCAACAGTTTCCCCATCCTCATCTTGTCACCCCTTCACAATTCACACCCCCACATTGCCTTCAGTGTGTGCTATTCCCCACTGGCTACTACAGTTATGGCAGTCCATATACCTGCCATGCCTCCCTCCCATGTTCCTATCCAGCAAACCGGCCACCTCCCTCCAAGCTACTAACCACCTACCCTCAGTCACTCTCCATGCCTCTTCCCACCCTCTCCCTCTACTCACATCATCTGACACTTCCCCCACCACAACCAGGCTACCTGCTGCAAAATAGCATTAGCGCTGTTAGTCTAGCCAGCACCATATAGGGGCATAGGTGTGTGTGTGTGTGTGTATGTATGTGTGTGTACTTTAGCTCATCAAAGGATAAATCCAAGAAGTTTTCCTTCTTTTGTGTATGCATGTCAACAACACAATGCTTCTACTATTCAGTGAGTTGTCTGCTTTAATCGTGATGTATTTACATCCTACAAGAACTTTCCTGCAACTTTTACATACAAAACAAGATAGACAATTGAGACATATAAAAGGAAAGGATGAGGAGGAAGGAACTACAGATTGCTTGTGAGGAGAGGCATAAAAGTGAAAGTGTTACATTTGATGGAGCAATGTAAGATTTTCTTCACTTTCATTGGTATACATAGTCGTTGGACGGATCTACTACTTATCTATCTACTTACGTCTTTCAGCTATGTACCATCCTTTTATGCATCTTTTTCTCATATCTTGCATTACCTTCTGAGGGAGGAGTCGTCCAGTTTTTCGCAAACCTGAGATTTTCCCTCTCTTCCATTTTCTGAAACCTCTTTCTCTAAACCCCCCCCCCCCCCCCCCCCCCCCCCCCCCCCGCACCCACCCACCCACCCAACCCCACTAGAATCCCATTTCTTTTTCTGTTGCAGTCACCATTTCCCTAATTTTATGGTGTAACTTTCCCATTATTGTGGCAAGGTACTGAATGAAAAGAGTGATTTTAGGTTGAATGATAACAAATCTGGAAATAGGCATACTTCAATTGATGATTTTAGTTTCTTATTATGACACCAGAATTATTGTGTTTCAGGTGATGAAAGAACGCCTTGATGGTATCCAGGAGGAACTGGGAAGGCTAGGTCTGCTATCAGCAGAACAATCAGATATGGTAGGCTCACTACTTGGTGGTGCCCGGCAGTTGGAGCTACAGGTCTCTGAGGAGTTGGAGGCAGCTGAACAGGTCCGAGAACAGCTTCGGACTGTCAGCCGAGGATTAACACGAGCAACTACAGCACAGGGGAGGACTGCAGATGTTCTGGCAGACTGTGAACGTGTCCACGACCAGGGAGCAGATGTCATTTCACGTGCAATAGATCGCTGTGTTGTTGCCGGACAGGATCTAGGCCAGCAGTGGCAACAATTGATGGCACTCAGGTAAGTTAAGCAAGTAATTGCTGAAGTTTTTAATAATTCCATCAGGTGACTGCAGTTGATAAAGAGAATTCTGATTTAGGGATCAGCTAAATATGTCACGTTCTCGTATAAATATGTAGTTGAGTCTAGAGTATTTGACTTTAGTTGAGTGAACTGTTTTCCATTTGCAGTGAAATTTGTTCATGACTGTTTTTTTTTTTTTTTCCTGTGCCAGATCCATGGTGACATTTTCTTATCACATGTACTGATTTGATAAAAATCATTGAGTTAGTGACACCTTTTCTAGCATGCAGAACATTATTACATATGCATCCATTATTCTGAGAACAGACAAACAGTTTTTGCTCAGAAGTGTGAAATATGAAATGTAGTTGGGAAGAAGGTTGCAAACTTTTTGAAATTGAGGAATTTATCCTAACCTTGACTGACTGGGTGTACATTACTTATCAAAGCAGAGAGAAACATTTCTAGTGCTAACATCTCACCATTGAATTAATGTGTTGTTTGCATTTAGAGTGTCTTGATAACCATGCTGAGCACACAGTGTTATTCTTTTAACTTTGTACAGTTGCAGAGACCACCAATGCTTTTAACAATGCAAAATACTTGCTCACACAGATAGTTAACAATGTAGGAAAAGCTAGATTGCTACTTACCAGACAGCCACTATTCATAAACACAAGCAAGCACAACTCACACACACAACACTGCGAACTCTGCCATTTTTGTCCATAATATGTAAATTGTTGTTATTAGAGCAAGAAGGCCATCACTAGGCTATTTTAGACAGTTCATTCACATTCTTGGAGTTCTGACTTCCAGTTTCTGCCAATATGCCTCCAAGTAACCATGTAATTGACTCAAGTGGAACATCTTAAAGAGTATTGTAGACATGAACAACAATCTAACTTATAATAATGATGATAATAATAATTCTGAAACCATTTTTAAAAGAAGAGGCAATAGCTGCAGATTTTTAATCTCAAATAAATCATAAACTGAGGTTTTACAGTATTGATGGTGTAGCCAACCAGTGTATAACATCCAATCCAACCAAAAGGAAGCAGGAAGTTGTACTTGGTAATTAACCAATGGTATAATCAGAGGAGATTATTTGGACTGGAAAGAAATAATGAATGGGGTTCCCCAACACTCAATCTTGGGTCCACTATTTTTCCTCATATGTGTAAATGATCTTTCATCTAATATACAACAAGCAGAATTAGTTATTTCCGAAGATGACACCAATATTTTAATCAATTCAAGCATACATACAGGAAGAGAAGAAATGGTATAAATTGTTGTTAAAAGTACCAATGACTGGTTTTCCGCAAGTGGTGTCACTCAGTTTTAAAAGCACACAAAATGTTCTGTTCTGCATATCTGGAGGTATAGAGGTATTACAACAATGATAAATGTAGCACATGCGTAGTAAATTATAAATAGGTTGAAAACTTCAAAGTTCTAAGGTGACCATATTGATGAGCATTTTAAATAGAAAAAACACAATTTACTACCCCTAAAACAAATTAGTTCAACCTCATTTACATTTCAAATCGTTGCAAATCTTGAGGGGAGGGAAATGGTAAGTTGACATATAATAATGTCATATGGAATAATGTTCTGGAGTAATTCAACTTTAAGAAAGAAAGTGTCCATTCCTCAAAAACATGCTGTAAGAATAAGATGTGGTGCTCACCCATGATCATCATGTAGACATCTATTTACTGGGTTAGGCATTGTGATTACTGCTTCACATTATATTCCTTCATTAAATTTTTGTAAATAATCCACTGCATTTCAAAAAGAACAATTGTGTACATAATTACAATACCAGAAGAAGAAAAAAATGACATTCACTACACCACATGAAGGTGCTCTTTATCAGAAAAAGGGATGTACAATGCTGAAATCAAAATTTTTGATCAGGTACCCAGTGAAATAATATGTCTTGACAGTCAGCAAATTAAAATTTGAAAACTGAAAGTTCCTCCATGACATTTCTGAAATCATGTCTGAGTCTCATGTAGCCATATTTACAAAATGATTTGTGGTGTGGATATACAATGACTAACATTATTACGATTCATTATGCAAATGATCCATGAAACCTGCTAACAATAGGAACACTTAATGAAATGAAATATACAGGCATACTCAACCAAAAAAAACCATGTATTGTATACCAGCCGTCAACATGGTGATTTGTCATCAGTTACATACAAATTGTGTAATCTATAGTAAGAGATACAGTTAGTTGCAAAATGAGTATTCCAACTTTCACGTGCCTGATCAAAACGCCTAGTAAAAGATCACAAGTAGTAGTCCTAACAAATCAAAAACTAAGAAAGTACTGCATCAGTCACATCGTTTCATTTTCTGTTACTTATGATGTAACTCGTACACTCTCTCTTTCTGGTAAACACACACTCTTTCTTCAGTGCTTCATCATTATAACTAAAGTAGTGATAATTAGCAGTAAAACTTGATTCTTTTTATGTTCTCATGTATGCTGTGTCTTCCTTGAACAGTAATATTTTATGGTAGCTGTAGTAACTATTCGTGGTATAACTGAGATAGTGAAATGATTGGAAAATGTAGTAATAAAGTTCGTCTACTGTATTTTCAATGCTGTTGCTACATGTGTGTTCATATAATAGTGTAAAAATACAGAATTTAATTCAATGTCACATCATGTACAACAGAAATCAACCCCTCTTCCTCTTCGAGTAACTACTGCAACCTACATCCTTCTGAATCTGCTTAGTGTTTTCATCTCTTGCTCTCTCTCTCTATGATTTTTACCCTCCCTTCCCTCCAATACTAAGTTTGTGATTCCTTGACGTCTCAGAACATATCCAACCAACCAATCCCTTCTTCTAGTCAAGTTGTGCCACAAATTCCTCTTCTTCCCAATTGTGTTCAGTACCGCCTCATTAGTTACTTGATCTACCCATCTAATCTTCGGCATTCTTCTGTAGCACCACATTTCTAAAGCTTCTATTCTCTTCTTGTCTTAACTAGTTATCGTCCATGTTTCACTTCCATACATGGCTACACTCCATACAAATACTTTCAGAGAAGACTTCCTAACACTTAAAATCTATACTCGATGTTAACAAATTTCTCTTTTTCAGAAACGCTTTCCTTGCCATAGTCAGTCTACATTTGATAACCTCCCTACTTCAACAGTCATCAGTTATTTTACTTCCAAAATAGCAAAATTCGTTTACTACTTTAAGTGTCTCATTTCCAAAAGACAGTAGACTGCCTTTATTATTACATTTTCCAGTACTATTGTGAGCAAAAATGACTACATAGTCTGCAAATTAGTCTTTTATGCTGTTTACTTTGTTTCCATCCATCACATTTGTTGTGACAAAAGAATCCTGTTTACATAGGCAACAACTGCATGCAATACCTGCTTCACGTCTGCGCCTATCTCTCTCACCACAAGGTGTAGAAAGACAGATGTCAGCACTACAAGATACACATGCAGCTTTGGAGCAGCAGCAAGGTCAGCTACTGCAGATGTTACGTGCCCGCTTTGCATTGTGGCAGAACTTTGAGAGGCGGCTTGAAACAGTCAGACAACAAGTTGCAGAAGCTGGGTACATGATGGAACTGCTGACTGTCCAAGGAAGTGTTGATCTCGACAGGCTGGTCAAAGCTACTGAGAGGTTGCAGGTATGTGATCTTCAAATTATCAGTCATTCTTTCTGTATTGCTTCATTCTTTCTGTATTGCTATTAAAAGGGATTCCTATTTGTGTTTTCTTATTCAAATCATTATTAAAGGCTGCCTGTCATTTTGATTATTCCTGTTCGGTAACAGCTGTAAGCCAAATTTTCTTTCCTGTGAGAAAGTAATATATAAATGCTCAGTTTTTATTGCTTCACTTGTATGGAATAGGATTAATTGTATGATACAGTTGATGTAATAACATATTATAATCACAAACAACAGTATGAGCTTGTTTGGTAGATGTTAGATTATTGCTACCTGTTGGAAAATTAGGGTTTTGTTATTATATACAGGGTAATTCAGCTGTTTTCAATACTTATTTAAAGCTCAACAATGCCAAAGTTTTGCAGAATATTATAATGGTATATCATATCAGCTGTGTCATTAAAGAGTTTCTAGCAAACAGCACAAAGAATGTCATTCTCAACAGAGAGGTATCTTCAAACATTAAAGTACCTATGAGTGTATCTCAAAGGATTTTGGTAGGACCATTTATTTTCTTAATATAGTCAAATGACTTAGTATAAACTCACAAGTTCCATATTGCTTTTTATGGTTGATGCTGTTGTATAAAGAGAAGTTCCAACTTTAGAAATTAGAGCGAAATGCAGGAAGACCAGAAGAGGATCAATGCTTAGTGTAAACATTGGCTATTTTGACCCTCAACATAAATAAATGTGCATTTTGTGCATAAGTATGCAAAAACATTATTATATCATCACGCACATGCAGAACAATCACTGGAAACAGTTATATCGATAAAATATGTTGGAGTACATGTATGGAGCAATTTAAAGTGGAATGACCACGTAAAGCTTATTGCAGATAATAGATATGCCACAATGAGATTCATTGGGGGAATCTTCTGCACATGTAGTCCACCCGCAAAGGAGGTAAGTTGACCAGTACTTTATTACTGCTCGGAAGTATGGGATCTGTACGAGATAGAAGTGATAGAGGAAACAGAGAAGACCCAAAGAATAGAATCATGTTTCTTTACAGGTTCCTTTAGTTAGGCCCGAAAGCTTCATGGAGAAGATAGGCCAACTTCAGTGGCAGACTCTGTAAGTGAGGCGTTCTAAATCACAGTGTGGTTTACTGCGAAAGTCCCCATGCACCCCATGTTCTTGTGTGGGGCTGGTGGCAAATCTCCATTGTTTAGGTGATACCTTTGAGATGTTAAACTGAAATATTCTTTCATTTGGCAGAAAATGGAAGATGTTGGATGAAATTTCTACATACCTTGCTCATGCTAAAATAGTGACCAAAAAGTATTACCCTTGTTGTGCTTTTAACTTCGTGTAATGGACAGTTTAGACATTTTACATGTTCTGTGGATCATATTTGTGGCACCTTGTCATTATTTGGAACATTTTTGTAGCTTCACAAATAAGATATACAGTGATACCCTTCTTTTACATTTTTCAAGGGAAATAACGTTTTAAGGTGTAAAAGTTAGTGTAGGATATCCCCTTGGCTTTTCGCACTTTATGTGTGATATATGTACATAACAGGCACCAAAAGACTTGTCAGGTACTTGTTTATTATCTAATAAATGTTTAGTATCCAACAAAAGCGCTGATTTAACTGAAATTGATAACTTTCTGAGAAGTAGGAACGTTTGACTCAATTTCATGCATTATAGTCAATGGTTTTGAAAGCCTGCAGCTGTCATTTGTTATTTAAATACTGAAATACTGCACTAATTATGTATTTTTTCATGATTAACACAATGCATTTCGAGACTTTTTGTCTCATTGTCAAGGGCAAATATGTTATAAGTATTTTGTTTTGTGTTTGCATGTGTTGTTCTGCATCTCTCCTGTAGTCGTCTTTTTGAGGTTATCAGGTATTGTGCCTCCTCAGTTATGTAGAAAACCACACGCTCGCAAACTATCATTCCCATTGTTTGTGGAAGGAAAAAAAAAATGCTGAATGAGGATATTTGCAAATTACAGTCATGTAAGCTGACAAACTATGTGACCAGTATGTTTTATCTGAGTATGAAGTTAAAATCAAGTTTGAGTTTGGTTCTTACAGACATGAATTGACAAAAGCTGGTTGGTGTACAACATATAGCTGGCTGGAGATATGGAAGATAGAAGTAAGTAGGCGTGATTGTTACCAACCAAGTTTATCTCTTCGAGTTCAGTTCTCACGAGAGATGTGCTGTTAGTAATCTGAAACACAGAGCACAAATTGGTACCAGGCTGTCCTGTAATCTCCCCTGCTTAGTCATGGAAATGAACTGGAGTGTACATGCCAGTCAGTGTGTGAAATCAGTGCAATAAAATATATCGAAGTGGAAACATAACTGAGTGACAAAAAGTAACTGTTACCACACCGTAAATGAAATTGCCCACTTTTATTGGTGTATCGACACCGGTTGTCCAATGTGTCTACAAGAAATGATGTACCACTCGCAGTTGGGCAACATGGAATAAGAAGAGTGATCATAAAATGGAGCTGGAGACAAATTTTGTGTCTTGTCAGTGACTTTCAATTTCAAATCTGCTGCTGTCAGTGAATGCAAATCCAGCTGAACCAGTATCCAGTCAAACTTGGTGAAGGGCACTGCATCCAGACGTTTGGAGCCTGGTACCTTACAAAAGGCCATTGCTTACAGCACATCATAAAGCGGCATGTCTTTAGTGTACAAAACAACACAGAAACTAGATAGTAGCTGACTGATCTGAGGAGTCACAGCTTTGCACACTTTTTCAAATATTTGAGGTTAATGAAAACACTGCTCCCTACAAATTACACAATGGGTTTTTGTCCGAATAGGGTATCATATAGACCGGCGGGTGGTGTAGTTGTTTTGTGTTTTTTTGGGAGGGGGGGGGGGGGGATATTAATTTCTTGAGAGAACTCTGTGTAATTAAAACTTAATTAGTGATTTGAGGGGAAAACTGGAATATTTCACATACAGCTTCCGCTACCTTTATAAATGAAGTGTTGAAAAGTTCATCTCTTCAAGGCTTAGCCAGTTTGCATGTAAAAATGTGCATTGGAATGATATTTAATTGTCAGAACTGCTTCCTTTCAATCAAGTCAGGACATTATGAGCCTCTGTGTTACTGATACTGGTTCTGGGAATGCTGTTTGTATGCTCACAGAAGAGTTGAGGAAGAGTGCATGAATACCAATGTCAGGGTCTGGAACAAAATCAGTACACCAGGATCTGAATCATGAAACATGGTGAAGCTCACAGATCTCAGCTTGTATTTCAAGAATATGGGTTCTTCTACAAGTTACTGGAGAAGTGTGTTGAGCGATCTCATCGCAGTGGTCATCTAGTTAGGACCTCATTTCTAGTTCCTAACTCTGAGAGTGACAACATGAATGAGAAACTGATATTGGATTTAAGGACAGCATTAATAGACAAATGTACTGTTCATGAGACATGCTATTTTTATCATTGCTTTTCCGAGCGCTTATGCAATGTAATTTTGAAAATAAATATATTAAGAAGATATGTTATTGACTACGTCGTCTGTTTTGAATTTCAAATTAGAGGTTCTATGCATGCTTATGTTCTGCTCTGGATTGAAGACACTCCCGATATGTATTAAGCTGCTGAAATCGTGCACATTGAGCAGGTGATGGATTGCAGTCTTGCAAAGCATGATGAGAAATTGCGCCAACATGTCCTGAAGTATCAGATACACAATCATCACAAGACTTACAGAAAAGGGAACAAACTCTGCAGCCTCATTTTTCCTCATGAAATCCGCAAGAATTCAACAGTTCCGAAAATGGAGGACATAAAAATAAAGTTTGTCAGTCACAAACGAGAAGCAGAGGTGTCAGTGGTAAATTACTATAATTCTGACATTCTTAAGCTATTGAGATTGCTATTGCCATTTATATTTCAAAATCGTCTTCCAAACATGAGGAAGACATAATCATCAAAAATACTTAAATGACTGTAGAAACAGCTCTGCGAAAAGAAGGTGGGACTGTGTCGATACAGTATCCACAGTTAACGTCTATCTTCCGGAGTTCTGGGAACCAGGCTGACGCAAAAATTTTTTTGATGTTTGTTGATCAGAGTAACATTTGACATGGGTTTGAATGACACTTGACATCATATACAGCAGATGAGATGCAATTCAGACTTTACATTTCAATGTTTAACGTATAATCATACCATTTTAAAGGGTGCTAGAGGATGTTTGTGTGGTCCATTATGTAGAGCAAGCAGTCTGCTGTTGTGTGGTCTTGACATATTTGTTTTCCTTGCTTGAATGTATAAAAATGGTTCCAACAATCTTTCAGTCTCAGATATGTTTCACTGGAGAATTCGTCAAATACCAGGAAAGAGAATGTTTGTGGTGCAAGAAGTAATGTCTCCTTTACATGTAGTTCCGTCATCACTGTTCTTGCTCACTCAGCAGTACATTCATCATAGAGATGTTAAAGAAAGGGCAACATTTGGTAACTGAGAGTGTTAAAATAACAATCTTCAGTTAAGTAACCTAAATGAGACGACTCAAGCCATTGTATAAAAAACACCCCCGAAACATCACAGAACCATCTCTAGCCTGAAGAACAGCTGTTTCAGCTGATTAGCCAATGATGCTGTGGCAACACTTATTACATTGCTGTTTCTCAAATAATGAACAGTGAACATGATCATGACATTGCCTTTATAGAGCGTGCAGAATATATCTTCACTGATTGACCACCTGCACAGAACTCACAATGACCATTATTGGAGAATACAATCGAGCTATGAAAAAAATGGGCAACGACCTTGCCGCAGTGGATACACCGGTTCCCGTGAGATCACCGAAGTTAAGCGCTGTCGGGCTGGGCCAGCACTTGGATGGGTGACTATCCAGGCCTCCATGCGCTGTTGCCATTTTTCGGAGTACACTCAGCCTCCTGATGCCAATTGAGGAGCTACTCGACCAAATAGTAGCGGCTTTGGTCAAGAATACCATCATAACAACTGGGAAAGCGGTGTGCTGGCCCCACATCCCTCCTATCCGCATCCTCCACTGAGGATGACATGGGGGTCAGATGGTCCCAATAGGCCACTCATGGTCTGAAGACAGAGTGCTTTGAGTGCTCTGAAAAAAATGTCCATAATGCAACATCTTCAATCAACAGCAGAGAGTGCACACTAACTGACAAATGCAACTACAATTGAGCTTCCTGGCAGACCGTATTGGACTGTATGCCCATATCAGAAACACAGGTTACATAGTTGTGGAAATAAACAACTGAATTTCCCAGAATGTGGTATCCTGTGCTCTGAACACACACTGACATTCACATTCAGCTGCATGTGACTTAAAAATATGTATCCGAAACACAAACTCATGTAATTGTGGAAATAAAACCATCAAACAAATGTAGTTTCCCAAAAATTGAAAGATATTTACTGATTACATAACATGGTAGAACCAAAGACGAAATTGAATTTGATAAACGTCATCATGACATTACTTGTAAGAAGATTGGTGGGGGCACAACGAAATATAAATAAGTGTGACTTTATGCAGAACATAAGTTGTGCTCTTAGACCACAGGCTCCTGCCCAACCACAACTCAGAAATCATTACAGATTCCAGAAGGGGGGGGGGGGGTTGGTTGTATATCAAAGTTATTGCCTTTTTTTGTATGAAATACTCTTCCAACAAATCCCACTTTGCTTACTTATTTTCCTTAAGAGGGGCAACAACTGTGATGATTTGCAACTAGTTCATGGATTATCAAGAAGAGGTGCTACCACATCTATTGTTTATTTTTACCATCTTCCTTTCCATCTGAACTAACACTGAGATATAGCCATCAATGTTTATCATTGGCTGGTTGTTTGGTTCCCAAAATAATGCCTGGCGAAGTGCAGGACAGCTGACGTGAAGATATGTGTGGTTAAGATGCTTCACACCTTTCCAGTGTCAGATCTGTAATTCTGTTAATATTCATTTGTTTCATTAGAAATGTATATTTCATTAAAAAAACTGTGGGACCACTAACGTTTGTAGTGCAGTATGAATCAGTTCATGGGCCTATTTTCTCCCATGTGTAAAGTAGTGTGCACCATAGTTTGTTAGCTGAGAGATGAGCTCACGAGTATTAATGAAAACTTGGTAGGAGGGTGGATTTAAATTTCAAACAGCATAATTATGAAGCAGTAAAATCTTTTTAATGGATGTGTTGCTCATAGAGATGCTGCAAAATTTCATATAGGCTTCACTACACTAGTTGTAGTAGTCAACATTGTAAATCACATTTAATTTCTATGAGACATGTACTTGTATGTTCCAATAAGCAATTATAAACCACTCTACTGGTGCAGTGAGCATCACAGTTTTAAGGGAGATGACCAGTGCCAGGATATAATGCAGATTAAGTATCATTAAATTTGAGCTGCACAACTATATTACATTTTCTGGAAATGAGTGACAATGGATAAAACTGGCTTACATTGCTTGCTTTTTATGTTACTCAGTATAATATTTTGGGGTAACTGCACAAACTGAGAGAAAGTTTTTTTTTTAACTGCAGAAGCTCATAATAACACTTGTTTGTAGTAAATTCAAGAACAGTATGCAAAAATCTATTCATAGAATTGGACATACTAACTACTGCTTCTCATTATTATGTAAAAGCCTATACGAATCACATTTCATGTTGGTTGTCCTCTGTTTTCAATTGCAGTCAACTGAGCAGTTTGTCAGGACTGGCTCTTTCAGAGTGTTGTTATGTTGTGTGAGTCAATTGAGAAATAAGTAATGTAGCAAGTGTTTTTAATCACAGACATCTCTATAATCCATTTTAGTGAGTCCCTGTTACCTCTGTGTGTTATTTATACTGTAGCTGCTAATCAGTACGAGGTGAGTGTATCCGTGGATTGCCAGTAGTTACCAAGGAACAAGTGAATGTACTCTCTCACCCTTCTAGGTTGTGTCATTCTTTCTCCACTCTCTACATTCCCTTAAGCCAGACTGCCTTCATTCCGTAGAAGCACAAACAGAAATAAGACTATATCTCAACAATAGTATTGATTATTATACAAAAGGTTTTTGAGATCGGTCAGTCAGGGAATTGGAACTATTAGCAGTACTTTGTGTAATTAATATTTATAACCGTAATCACTGAAGAAGTATACAGGATAAACCTGCAGTCAATAAGATATCTGGAAGTATTAAATTCTGTAATGCAGATGATTAAGGAAAGAGAAAATTGTTCTGCCCATTGAGGCAAGCATAAATGATTTCTAATATTACAGTGCCTCATTGTCAATTGGAGACCCTTGACATTCTTGCACTTTTATTGATATTACAAAAGGATAAGTATTCAGACACCATATTAGTGAACATTAATATGGGGTGCTCCATAGGGTTCAAGTCAGAACTGTAGACAGACCAGTCCATTTCAGAACAGTTATTCTCCACAAACCATTTCTTCCCAGATTGTGCTTTATGACAATGCGCATTTTTGTGCTGATACAGTCATTGTCTCCAAACTGTTCCTCTACTGTACACAGTACATAATGTTGTAAAACGTGTTCCTATCTTTCCACATGAGCATTTTGTTAAGTGCAGTAAAGGGACCACACCCTAATCACAAAAAATGTCACCGTACCATAAGGCCGCCTACTTTGTACTTCACTGTGAGCACTACACATGATGGAGGAAGCAACATTCTCCAGACATTCGCCAAACTCAAACCCTTCCATCGGATTGCCATAGAGTATAGTGTGACTCATCATTACAAATCACTTGTTTTCACTCTGGTAACATCACTATTTATACTACCTCAAGTGTCAACTAGCATTGACTACAAAAATGTATCTTTTATAAGGAGTTGCTCGACTAATGTACCCCATTTCTCTTAACTGCCTAAGCACAATCATTGTGCTAGCTGGACTGTTGGTAGCACTTTGAAACTGATGAGTAATCCCTTTCTCCAGTCTCGTGTTTTTTACAACTACCTCCACTACTGCCCCTGTCCATCAGAACATGAGGTTTGTCTGGTCATGGGTTAGCTGTGGTTGTTACTTTGCATTTCCACTTCACAGAATCATCACTTATCAGTAACTTGGACAGTTTTAAAATAATTGGAATATCCCTGATGGGTTTGTTACTCAGGTGATGTCCAATGACTAGTCCATGATTCACTGCCCTGTTACGCATCTCTATTAACAACACAATACTGCCCACCTTTTATACTGGCAAGTCTGCCGCTCATGATACCAAGTGGACATTTCCACATTCCATAGGGGTGGCTCGGTATTTTTGATTAGATAGTGCATTTAATGGGGCAGTCGTCTTTGAAAACATGAAAACTAGATGATTTTTGTGACTTTCTTTCTACCAAGTAAAACAAAATGCTGTATTTGATGATATACTTTTATTCTTTACACTTTTGTGTTTAACCCTTTCGTGGGTCATGGGGGATATACCTCCCACTAAATGTATTTCCTTACAGTGTTTAAGGCAATATGTGTTACCACTTCTGTAAGCTCCTGGCATCCAGTGACACCATGTATAGTTTCTGTGTGTCATGAAATATAGCCTTCAGGATTGTGGGAAATATATATCCCACCAAACAATGGTGTTTTAGTCGTTCTTGGAAAGTACGTTTGCCACCAAAGTAGTTGCTGGAATGGACTTTGGAAATATGCTTACCACAAAATTAATCTGTCATTTGTGGCCCTTGGGAAGCATACATCCCTCCAACTTAGGGTATCACAAAGATTTTGGGAATATGTCCTACCACCTCCGCCTATGCATGACATCTTGTGCTACTACACTGTGCAGGGTTTGTGAAAGCTGCTACAACAATCAGTTTCTGTTTGTCATGGGATAACTACTGTTGTCAGGATACTATGCTTCACTTCTGCAATATACATTACTATGATCTGTATCAGCTCATACCTTTATTGTGTGATAAAGTTTCTGGGGTTGTTTTCACATTGTGGTAAGTAAACTTTTTAACTAAAGTAAAAGAAAACAAAAATTTAATACAGAAAACACTGTTCATTATCTCTTTGCGTGCAATGGCAACACATAACAGCACACAAAAGGAAAGAGGGAAATTCATTTACCACTATAGTTTTAATTGCTCACAAAGTTGCTGTGGTGATCTATGTACCACCATAGTTTTTGGTCCTAAATCACAAAAATAAAATTATTGAAAAATATAGTCAGTTGATCACAAGTCTAATAGGATAGAAAAAAAATTATTTTCACTGAGTTGCTACAAAAAAAAAAATGCGCCCACGAAATGGTTAATAATTTGGTTTTATGTCCATATTTGGATGCTCCCTGTAACTGCTGCACCAGGTGGAAGACTCATTGCAGCTGGAACATTGGTCATCAGCAGCAATTCCCGAAGCCCTCCTGTTGGACCTACAACAAAATACAAAATAATTTTTATGAGTCATTTTCAATTTATTTTCTATCAGTAGACATAGGATAATTGAAAAATATTATGTTTGTACAAAATTTAGAATGCCAGTATCAAAATCGAAACAAAATTGCTTGTACCGTTCTCTTGTTACATTTCCTGCCAATTTGAAAAATACAGTTTCAAGCCAAATGCATTTAAAGTTTAGGGTCACATCTTTTGTAGTTAAATATACCCCTAATCAGCAATTCCTGTACCATACAGCAGTCCTTCCAGATCCAGGAGGAGGTCCCCCTCTACCTTCTTCGTGGCTATGATGGTCCTGCTGGCCTCTTTGGCAGCTTGTGTCATCCATTGCTGTGCTTGCCTATACGTTTTTCATCTGATTTTGTACAGAAGTTGTAACAGGCTGGTTCAATCTCAAGTTCGAGCATGTTCGTAATTTCCATGCTTGTTAGGCCATCATTGAAGTTAAATGAAGACTCTTCCCCCCCTACCCACCCACCCACCCCACCCCCGCCACAGTGAATTGTTTTCAGAGTCACTTTTTCACAAATCACCTTGCTTTTTCCAAATCCGTGAGTACTACTATCAAGTCCTTTCTTTTTCCCAATATTTCTCCATTAACTGACGGGGGGAGAAAATGAGATCTATTGTTCTCCTATTGCTTCTGAAACCATGCTGTTGTTCCTCTAATTGGTGTTCTAGAATTTTCCACAATCCTTTTTCTATGACCTTTTCCATTATTTTAAAGCAGTGTGATTCCTCGGTAGTTGGTTCATTTCTTTCTACTACCTTTCTTGAACAATGGTACTATAATTCCTTTTTTCCATTCATCCGGCACTTTCTTTTCTTTCCATATTGCCCCCAGCAGCTGGTGTAACCATTGTATTCCATGGATTCCTGCAGCTTCAATCATATCCGCTATCAGCTAATCTACTCCAGCCGCCTTTCCATTTTTCATCTGTTTCAGGGAATTCTCAGTTTCTAACCAAGAGATTGGATCCTGTTCTTCCTCTAATTCAATGACTTATGTATCATTTTCTTGTGCACCTTCCCCATTCAGTAAGATTTCAAAATAATTCTTCATCTGTTCTCTGATACTTCCATGGCCCTGATAATATCCGCATCCTCTATTTCAATCACTTTTATGTCTTTTCTATCAGACCATTTACTTTTTAATAACCCATATAGCAGTTTTTGGTTCCATTTGCTATCCTGCTGTATTTTCTGTGTGAATATTTCCCAACTCTTCTCATTTTCTTCTTTCACAATTCTCTTTGCTTGGAGTTTCTTTTGTTGGTATTCCTTCTCCCGTCTTGTCACCTTGTGTTCATCTTTTGTTACCAGCTCCTGGTTCTGATTTCTTTTTTCAAACTCCATGTTTTTCTTTGGCATATTATGTTTTTTAATTGCATCTTTTACTCTGTCGTTCCACCAACTGATTTCTTTATCTTTCACTTTACCCTTTGTTTTGCCACATATCTACAAAGCACTGTTAAGTATTGATGTTTTATATAGGTTCCACTCTTCCTCTACACTACCCCTTTCAGTTTTTGGCAATTTTGTGCTACTAGAATTTGGAAACTTTTCTTATTTTCTTCTTCTTTCAGCTTCCACTCCTTAATTTTTAGCATTCTTTGTATAGCATTCAAACTTTTCATCTTATAATTTAGATCAGCTACTAGTAACCTGTGGTCGCTATCCAAGTGCTCACTTGGTATGACTTTAATGTCCCTTACTTTTCCTCCAATTAATTTGTTCGTTAATATATAGTCTATAACTGTCTTAGATTTGCCATCCCAGCCATATCTAGCAATCTTATGGCTATCTTGTTTCTTGAAGAATGTATTCTTCACTAAAAGATGATTCCTTACGTACAGATTTAGAATTTCTTCACCATCAACATTTTGTCTTCCGAATCCAAAAGGGCCCATCACCACCTCATATCCATTTCTATCTGTGCCGATCTGACAAGGGAACCTCCCCATCGCACCCCCCTCAGATTTAGTTGTAAGTTGGCATGTTGGATAGGCCTTGAAAAACGGAACACAGATCAATCGAGAAAACAGGAAGTAGTTTTGTGGAACTATGAAAAAAATAGGCAAAATATGCAAACTGAGTAGTCCATGCGCAACATAGGCAACATCAAGGACATTGTGAGCTACGGAGCGCCGTGGTTAGCGTGGGCGGCTGCGGAACGAGAGGTCCTTGGTTCAAGTCTTTCCTCGAGTGAAAAGTTTACTTTTTTTTATCTTTGCAAAGTTATGATCTGTCCGTTCGTTCATTGATGTCTCTATTCACTGTAATAAGTTTAGTGTCTGTGTTTTGCGACCACACCACAAAACCGTGCAATTAGTAGACGAATGGACATGCCTCTCCAATGGGAACTGAAAACATTTGATCGCAAGGTCATAGGTCAATCGATTTCTCCACAGGAAAACATGTCTGATATATTCTATACGACACTGGTGACGGCATGTGCGTCACATGACAGGAATATGTTGTTGACCCGCCTAACTTATACACTTGGCGAATGGGTAAAAAGATTCTTCTACCTTGCCCGATTTAGGTTTTCTTGTGGATGTGATAATCACTCCCAAAAATGTGATGAAAACATAAGAGTTTGTCACATAAACTGAAAATAAAAAATTAAACTTTTCACTCGATGGAAGATTTGAACCAAGGACCTTTCATTCCACAGCTGCTCACGTTATCACGAGACCACGGCGCTCCTGCCTTCGGAGTGTCCTTGACGTCCCATGAACTACTCAGTTTGTATATTTTGCTTATTTTTTCACAGTTCCACACAACTTCTCCCTGTTTTCTCAATTGATCTGTTTTCAGTTTTTCAAGGCCTATCCACTGTGCCAACTTATAACTAAATCTGAGGGGGTTGCGATGGGTAGGTTCCCTTGTGAGCATTCAGGTCCCCAATTATCATAATGTTATTTTCTCTTACCTGGCCTTGCAGTTCTTCAAGGAATTTCATAATGTATGTATCAATGTAATCAGGAAATACTACAGAATTTAATAAAGTCATTAAAAAATTCGATTTTTCGCCATTTGTAAGTACCCAGTATCATTAAGAGGACTAGGCTGTGTTGGCACTTATCCCTTTTATGTTCACCCCGTATGACACAAACACCACACTTTACGTAGTCATCTACATTCAACAGATATAGTTGATGCACAGCTCTCAACTTCGTTAAGGGAAAGTATATGAAGGATATACACCCTTTCACTTAGACAGCTGAACGTACCCCTCAGGATCTCACAACTAACGATGGCATACGGCTTTACTACAGTTTGTACAAAGCGCGTGTCAGTTAATGGCATCTTGTTCTTGAGCAATATTTGCCCTTACCATTCCATCGCAGATTCTGTACATTCTGTCTGGATACCAACAATTCGGAAGGGACTACACTATAAGTGGTCCATATACAGGGTGTTACAAAAAGGTACGGCCAAACTTTCAGGAAACATTCCTCACACACAAATAAAGAAAAGATGTTATGTGGACATGTGTCCGGAAACGGTTAACTCCCATGGTATAGCTCACTTTAGTTTCGTCAGTATGTACTGTACTTTCTCGATTCACCGCCATGATTTCATACAGGATAGTCTACCTGTGCTGCTAGAACGTGTGCCTTTACAAGTACGACACAACATGTGGTTCATGCACGATGGAGCTCCTGCACATTTCAGTCGAAGTGTTCGTACGCTTCTCAACAACAGATTCGGTGACCAATGGATTGGTAGAGGCGGACCAATTCTGTGGCCTCCGCACTCTCCTGACCTCAACCCTCTTGACTTTCATTTATGGGGGCATTTGAAAGCTCTTGTCTACGCAACCCCGGTACCCAATGTAGAGACTCTTCGTGCTCGTATTGTGGACGGCTGTGATACAATACGCCATTCTCCACGGCTGCATCAGCGCATCAGGGATTCCATGCGACGGAGGGTGGATGCACGTATCCTCGCTAACGGAGGACATTTTGAACATTTCTTGTAACAAACTGTTTGAAGTCACGCTGGTACGTTCTGTTGCTGTGTGTTTCCATTCCATGATTAATGTGATTTGAAGAGAAGTAATAAAATGAGCTCCAACATGGAAAGCAAGCGTTTCCGGACACATGTCCACATAACATATTTTCTTTCTTTGTGTGTGAGGAATGTTTCCTGAATGTTTGGCCGTCCTTTTTGTAACACCCTGTATAATCGAGATGATAATTTATAAAAAGTGGCGCTGTGACACGAATCGCAATTTAAGTGTATTTTGTTACCAGCAGCGAACGCCCGTCACTCGTTCGTAAAGACTTCTTGGCGTCTTGGTACGGGATTGGATGCGCGGGGCGGGAGGGGAGTTGCTGTAGTCGCCAGATTAGATAAGTTCGGCGGTGACGTCAGAGCCTCCTGGTGGTGAGCTCTGCGCGGCGGGCTGCCAGTGACGCGTGCAGCGCCCGTGCCTGCTGTGGCCCTCTGTGGCTAGTTTCTTGTCGCCCGCCTCGCCGGACTGGTCCTGACTGAGGGTACGACAAGCTTTAGCTGCGGGGACGTGGTCATCGCGCGGCCGCTAACAAGCCGGGAAGAACGGATCTTGTGTCCGCGAGTTAAGACAGCATTTGCGCAGAACTAACCGGTCGTGCTTACTCAGTAGTATTAATAGCTGCAGTTACTCAACAGTCTTGTTCTAGCTCACAGTTCGCGATGTCTATATGATACGAAAAGACTGTGCAGTTGTCTTCATTGTCGCTTATCACACCTCTTAGACTGTATTTTAATATCCGAGATTCTCTGTCTTAAGTTCAGGTAGAAATGTCACTACCACATAATTTTACAGATTTATGTAAGGTAATTATTTCCCAAAGTTGAAATGTGTTACGATAATCGTGCTGTGACAAAGGAATCCATTTGTCGTCTGAATACTGTCTGGCCACTCATTGTTACGTGTAATATGTTCCTATCTGTGCCCTCAAGATCTTGCTACAGGATGCGTGAAGCACAATCGACATTTTTAAAAATATTCTTCGTCCACACAAACTGTGGACGGACAACTTGAGTTCTGTGGGCACTGAAGTTAGAATTTCATGTAGTTTGCACATTTGCAGTAAATGCAGGTCGCACTTGCACTTGGCTACAGCAGCCGTCTATCAAATATCGTTTTATTTCACATTTTTGGCACCGAAATTCGATTGCTGTATGCTCCGTTGTGTTTCGTCGATTGCGGTATGCCGAGATTTCTCTAACTATCCATTACGCAGGTTTTTCGCAGTTCGTAATTGATTTACTTCTTTGCTAGCAGCGGAGCAGCAGTTTTCTGTTGATTCCACATCTACAGTTTTTGCAGCTATTGCTGGAATGGTAGACCCCGGTAACTGAAAACGCAGATTTTGATCGTAGAGTCGAAAATGCTTGCGATGCCCGTGCAAACACTTCACCCAGTAGGTGTCTTCCTGGCGAGGAAAACTGGTTCTTCAGTTCGCGTATATCGTACCGATTTGAAAGAAACGAGGAAAATTCCTGCGTGGAGTTCAGCCTTGAGGGAAATATGCTTGTAAGCTGGTAATGTTCATACCTTCAAATAGTTGATGCAACTTTTTTATTTTTTTTTAAAAAAAAAGCTAGACGTTTCCTTATAAGTAGCTAGCAGCGAAGTATTGACGATATCATTTATTATTTTGTCCGCCCCAGTAGCTGGAAGGTCAGCGTGGCTGAGTTACAACCGAAGTGGCCAGAGTTCGATTCCCGGCCGGGTCGGAGATTTTGTCCCGTCGGAGCGTGAGTGCTGTGTTATCCCCATCATTTTATCATCGCCGACACGCAAGTCGACTAAATGGCGAGCCGCCACGCGACAGGGAGACACACATGCCTGTCATTATTCAGTGTTAATTTTTCGCAGTACTTATGTGTAAACAAATAATACCTTTTCAGTTTCCTCAGTCGACGGCATTTAAGAAAAAGGACACTTCGCCAGTTATCACAGCTCTATTCGTGTCCAGTACCAAGCCTTTCTCTAATGAGTCGATGTGTTTCGTGTTGTTCCGCGTTCACTCTGCTGCCTTGACCTCATTTTCACCAGTCGTCCCTTCTGCTCCATTTTGCCTCATGGCTAGAATGGAAATTTCAAATAATATACCAAATTTACAAAATACAATAATATTATTGCGTCTAAAGCTTAAAAGATGTCTCATTCTGGCGCCTAAATCATGATCTTCCGAATTCGTCCCTGTGTTGCTGCGAAGCAGTCGCAAGTTCTCCATTAGGTACGACACTGATAATAGCGACAAAATATTAGGCAACTTCTGCACCACTAGCATAGAGGCTCTTTTAAAATGATTCATCGTTTTTAATCCGTGAACTGCGACACGGATGTTTCCTATTGTTTTGACTAGCATACAGTACGTTTTCCCTCAGAAATATCGCGGATTTGTTCGTTCTTGCTCAATAGATGAACATTTCTAAGTGTAACTAGATATAACTTGTTTTAAAATCTGCAAGTCTTATAAGTCTGAGTAGTTTCCAAAATGCCTTCTCTATAGATTACTATGTCGTGTGGCTAGGGCCTCCCGTCGGGTAGACCGTTCGCCTGGTGCAGGTCTTTCGATTTGACGCCACTTCGGCGACTTGCGCGTCGATGGGGATGAAATGATGATGATTAGGAAAACACAACACCCAGTCCCCGAGCGGAGAAAATCTCCGACCCAGCCGGGAATCGAACCCGGGCCCTTTGGATTGACATTCTGTTGCGCTGACCACTCAGCTACCGGGGGTGGACTTCTCTATAGAACAGCTAAATACAAATTTATTTTACTGAAAGGACATCTCCAGACAAATGAGGTTGTTATAACTTCGGTGGATATTAAGCGCCCTTACGATGTTGAAACAAACACAAATAAAAGGGATTCATAAGATCCCAATAGTTCTTGGCGACGTGAAACTGTTGAAAGCGGTGACTGCAGAGGAAAAGGCAAAGCCGGATACGACGTGTGGGATATCGGAACACTGCCAACTCTGCTGCACATAGTTGCGATCTTTGCTGGTGATATATCAGTCGGAAGGTACACACGAATTACGCGGCTTAGTTTTGAGCAAGCGTTGATGAATAGAAGGTTGTCGGCGTCGTGTGGTTTCGGTTTCTAACACATCGACGGAATGATTCCATTAATGTAATGCAGATGAAGATGACTGTATTTTATTGTGTCGTAATCTCGTTAGTACTTTTGTCGTTGCCCTCGCCCTATCCCTTTCCCTCTGCTCCTAGGTATTCATAGTTACTTCCGGTAAAGTATTGTTAAGTATGTTTAAACCCGAACTCGGATAGAGATCTGTAAATGCAGAGTAGGTGAAGCTAATTTAAGCAGCCTTCAAAATGGTAAACAATCATTCTAAATCATCAGTAGTTCACATGCGAATGAGACTTTCTCGTCGATATTCACTTAGCTAAAAGATGACTAGTTGAAACGTCAAACCAGAACGAAGCTACTACTAAATTGATAACCCAGGAAGATTACGCCAGTCTGTTAGCTCAGCGACCCACAATTTAAATTTAATCTGTCCTGTATTACAGAGATCTAAATTGCTTTTCATTCTGAGCGTCCCGTTGATTGTAGGAAGTGCTTAGAACCGCTTCAGTCTGTGGCAGCACTAGGAAACGACGCATTGGCTCTCGCGAGATTTGGAGCACCGTCTGTCTATAGTTACGGCCGGGAGCCGTCACCTGTGCTCTCGTAAAAGTTGACATTGCAAGAGATTCTCGGGGAGTTGCGGATATATGTATCTCTTTGCATATAGCAACGGTCAGATGGTTTCATGCGACTTGTTTAACTCGTGTAGTGAACTTGGAAACGAATTTTATTTTCCACTAATTGCAGTAAGTATGGAAGAAGGCCGTGGTGTAATGAGCGTGACGCGCCCATTGATCGATGGCCCGAATTAATTAGAACGGCGCCAGAATGCGGTACCGAGACGGAAATGCGACGGACGAGTCCAAGGCATGGCAAAAATCTGCGCTTCTCTATTGACGCGCCTGGTTCGAGCGTCGTTCGTGAAGTTCTTTTGCCTGTAACCATGTGTCGCAGTACCTTACCGGTCTTGGAATATCAGGTGGGAAGTAGAGGATCAAAAGATGCTAGCGCAGTCTTACAATTGGAGCTTCAAAAAAATGGTTCAAATGGTTCTGAGCACTATGGGACTTTACATCTGTGGTCATCAGTCCCCTAGAACTTAGAACTACTTAAACCTAACTAACCTAAGGACATCACACACATCCATGCCCGAGGCAGGATTCGAACCTGCGACCGTAGTAGTTGCGCAGTTCCGGACTGAAGCGCCTGAACCGCTAGACCACCGCGGCCGACAATTGGAGCTTCCAGGCCGACAAATCGCGATCTATTTCAGAGCATAATTAGACCTGCCCGTACACGCACAGCCATCAAGAAGTCCAACTCCCGTCAGATTTTCCGTATTCGTGCAACACATTCCAACAATTTTACACTCCAAGAAAGATTTGCGACAAAGCGCAGAAGAAAATTCTCAAAGTTTGAACTTGACTAGTGCTTCGAGGAAATGCCTCGATTACCAGACCGTGAATATAGCTGTACCATATTGTACTTGTTTAGAGGACTTCAGCCTAGGTGAAGCTGCTCGCCACTGAAAGAATGTCCCTGACAAGCAGAAGCTGGAAAAGGAAGACAGGGTAAATTTCATACTATCCATATCTATACAGACATGTATCTAAGTGCTAAGACCTGTGTCCGTTTCGGAACGATATTAATACCTTTGATTTTTCAACTTATTTCGTAACACTTCATTAGCATCTTCTAGGGGGGTAGCGTCTAGTAATCTTACCGTATTCATTTTCTTGCTTATAAAATAGCACTTAAACGTGGGGTATCCGCATTTATTCGTTATCTGTTGTTGTTACATTTTTCACTATACTGCTTAAGAATGTTTTAGGAATGCTGCTTGCAGTGTGTTGTTATAATACTTCATTTTTTTAACATATGTACTTTACTGGTACTTGCAATAATACATCTTTCAGGAAGTACCTTTAGTACTCCCTCAGCTGTTTCTTCTATATTCATTTTACCAGTACACTCAATAGAAAGTGCAGTTTGGGAGATTTGTATTAATGTCACTTGAAGAAGCAAAGCAGCAAGTCACGTATTATCTAGCCTTATTAATGTAAAGAAGCTTTCTGGCTTTTCACCAGTCATCAGTTGGCTTAAGACATTTATATCACCATTTGAACGCTTTTATCGACTGCCTTTTATTGTGTAAGTTTTAGCTCATTTTTTTCCGTTTATATGTACATAGGATACACTTTTAGTTTCACTGATGCAGCACAACTTTCGCCATGTAGTCGGCTTACAAATTTGTGTCGGAAATTACACTCGAAGCCTTGCTATAAATAAAACTGCATTAAAAGTGGCTGGTTGCTTTTTTTTCTTTCCAAGTAATTCAGTCTCCAACTACGGAGCTCAACCGCCATTAACTTGAATGGATTAAAGGTGTCATTTATGGTTTGAAATAACCACACAGATAAGTCGGAATGTTTTTTGTAGATTTCTTTACATATGTGTAGTATGTATTTCACTTTTTTCCAACGTGTGTAAGTTGGTAGATTGTTTACTATTTGTCGTTCAGTTTACTGTTGGTGTTAAAAATTCTTTGGTCCCTTAGAGGCCATGTCTTGCTAATATTGTACTCATGATGTAGAGTTGTGCGAAAAAGAAAGTGCCAGGAATAAAATACCCTAGTTAACGGCAACAGCTGCACCGGATGGTGAACTATCCGGTGTGGTCTGCCGATAATCCGCTTCCGCCGCACGTCCGCATGTGTCGCCCCGCTACGTCCCGGCTCCCGCTGGTGTCCTAACGATGTGGCCCGCCGGGCTGCCGATACAGGCGTTTTAATATACGATTTGCAACGTATTTACGATCGTCATATTAGTAAACGATGACTGTCAGGTGAGAATGTATTTACCATCGTCACGTTAGTAAAACGACTAATTTCAGGTTAGAGGTTTGTCTTGGTAATGCACAAAGCAAGACAAAGCATGGCCCCATTCTTACACACAGTACAGCGGCTAGCACAGTACATTTGGCCGGCCGGAGTGGCCGTGCGGTTCTGGGCGATACAGTCTGGAGCCGAGCGACCGCTACTGTCGCAGGTTCGAATCCTGCTTCGGGCATGGATGTGTGTGATGTCCTTAGGTTAGTTAGGTTAATTTGGTTCTAAGTTCTAGGCGACTGACGACCTCAGAAGTTAAGTCGCATAGTGCTCAGAGCCATTTGAACCATCTGAACAGTACGTTTGTAGGGGAAGGTGGGGTAAAGTGGCGACTCTTAGGGAAATGGAATTTTCACCAAACCGTGGTTATTGACAGAAGCTTACCGCTTACATATTTTGAATCAACATAATATTATGAAGTATCACACCAAATACTTTAAGAGAAAAGGAAATAATGTATAGGAACTAAATACATTTACTTCTTTTTGCCACCTAATGTATCTCTACTTTTTCGTAGAACTTTTCTTTTATGTGTGTTACGTGGATCATTATGTTGCTTTGCGGCCACAGGAAAAGACATTCTTCACCGTCACACACCTATTTTCCATCGAAACAGGATCGCATGTTTATTGCTGTGATTTCCGAACGTATTTTCAAGACGTGTTGGTGCTCTGGTATTTAAAACTATCAAGCTGACACAGCAGACCGTTTTCTATCAGAATTTTGCACTAAGCTATACAGAACAGAAAAGATTTCAATTAATTGAAAATCATCACAGAGGGATAGAATAACGGATGATAGCTTTGTATATAAAATGATTTACAAGTCACTGTGTAGTATTATGTGTGATATATACAAGTAGCAAACTATTGTGTGGTAAATATATTATAAATAAACTTCTCGGAAAAGTGGCCACCTGGGCCGACTTTCTGATGAATAGTGTGGTTTATTTTTTCGCGGTCGGATGCCATGTCGGCATTAAGGTTCACAGATGAAACTATAACACCGAAAGAAACAGCAAAGACCTACATTTTTTAGCCAAAAGATTTTATTTTAACACTGATGCGTGTAAATGAAGTACGAAGAATGATATAAATGTTCCTGTATCAGACGGCAGGAAACCAGAAAATTTGTTACTAAAAATAACGGAAAAAGTTCCCTTACAAACTATCAAACAACTAACATACAAACTGTCCAATTTACGCTATATTCCCCTACTTGTAGCACCATACGTCTACAGGGGAGACTGGAGTCGGCTGCCTCACATTGGTTTGCGAAAGTAGCTGGACAGTGCGAAGACGTCTGTTTTCGCCATTCCATTTATTAATTGTACCCTCCCACAGTAATACCACACTCCAGGCCAAACAACTTATGTGCAGTGGCGAATTCAACACGTCTTGAAGGTCGACGGAAGATGTCGCAAATAACCACCACAATGAGAATCTAGTATTGCCTCTACTTGTGTAGTATCAACCCATTAGACCACTTGGACCTGCTTAAAGTTAAATACATTGCTCGCATATGTGAATTCTGAAATAATTTTCATGCTGCATTAATTGATAAAAAAAAAAGAAACTGTTTAAGTAATTTTACCGGGCATCATGAAAATAGAACTGCAGCAATTTTAATGTCACACACTTTATTTGCTAACTGAAGTTCTGCCGTGTAGTTCTCTTTTCGTGTAAGCTCACTTCACAATACGAATTACTTAGCTGCTTCAGTTTGCTAATGTCATCCACCCACCTTCAAGACTTTCGGCGTTTTCTTATCCAGCGACGAACTTCCTTGAACCATACGCCCTCATTCTCCTGGATATGTGTCCTGACCAACTCCATTTGATTTTCATTACACTCTTCATTATTACGTCTTCTAGCTCAGTCTATTCCATAATCCATTAGCTTCTTTTCCCGTTTCTCCAAGTGACTCCTTTTGCTCGCTGAGCTTCCACCAGTTTTCGAATTGTTTCCGCATTAAAAGGTCATTCCTCACCGCCGTAAATCAAAAGCTGATAACAAAATTTCCGTGTGGCTCAACTGCATGGTACATTTCTTCCAGCTGGACGCACTAGGCGTTTTGTGTGTCGCTAACCTACCCAGCAATTCTCCTAACAAGGGAACCTCCCGATCGCACCCCCCTCAGATTTAGTTATAAGTTGGCACAGTGGATAGGCCTTGATAAACTGAACACGGATCAATTGAGAAAACAGGAAGAAGTTATGTGGAACTGTGAAAAAATAAGCAAAATATACAAACTGAGTAGTCCATGGGCCACATAGGCAACATCATGACAATGTGAGCTCAGGAGCGCCGTGGTCCCGTGGTAGCGTGAGCAGCTGCAGAGCAAGAGGTCTTTGGTTCAAGTCTTCCCTCGAATGAAAATTTTACTTTCTTTATTTTTGCATAGTTATTATCTGTCCGTTCGTTCATTGACGTCTCTGTTCACTGTAATAAGTTTAGTGTCTGTGTTTTGCGACCGCATCGCAAAACCGTGCGATTAGTAGACGAAAGGACGTGCCTCTCCAATGGGAACCGAAAACATTTGATCGCAAGGTCATAAGTCAACCGATTCCTCCACAGGAAAACACATCTGATATATTCTATACGACACTAGTGACGGCATGTGCGTCACATGACAGGCATATGTTGTCGACCCACCTAACTTGTACACTTGGCGAATGGGTAAAAAGATTCTTCTACCTTGCCCGATTTAGGTTTTCTTGTGGATGTGATAATCACTCCCAAAAAAGTGATGAAAACATAAGAGTTTATCACATAAACTGAAAATAAAAAATTAAACTTTTCACTCGATAGTAGATTTGAACCAAGGACCTCTCGTTCCGCAGCTGCCCACTTACCACGAGACCACAGCGCTCCTGCGTTCGCAGTGTGCTTGATGTTGAATATCTTCCGATGGACTACTCAGTTTGTATATTTTGCTTATTTTTTCACAGTTCCACACAACTTCTTCCTGTTTTCTCAATTGATCTGTGTTCAGTTTTTCAAGGCCTATCCACTGTGCCAACTTATAATTAAATCTGAGGGGGGTGCGATGGGGAGATTCCCTTGTAAGAAGAGGGGACCTGCAATTTAAGGTGCGATCCGAAACAGGTGTCGTTCCTGGATAATCTTCACAGCATTTACAGATGAAGGCTACATTAAAGACAGACTGAAATATTCCTTTGTCCGACCGAGATTCGATCCCATTACATTTAGGTTTCCAGGTAATCGCTTTAGTGCTGGACCCCCAAACTCGACAGTCAAAACTGATGGTACGTGCTGGCTGTAAGCTTTCCGTTTGAGACACGTAGGAGGCTTAGGTTTTGAAACACTAAACAGTTTACTTGATTCCTCTTTCAATTCCTGACTTCTCTGTGATGTAGTGTAATGGATGCCGTAGCGTTGACATAATTATGGTTTTGAATATAGTAAGAAGAGGTTGAATGAAAGCTTTGTTTCTCAGGGCTTGTTATTACTATTTTTTATGAAACAAAGTCAAAAATATTCTCAAAGCCAATAAATTCCAGACGAAATAGTTACTCATATACGTTCTTCAACCGTATAGCACTATTTTCGACTTGCAAATGGTTCATTCTGCTATATAAGCTTCCAAAGGTCTCGTATTCATTTGCTTGATTAAAAGTCTTAAGTTTTTTGTATGTGATTGGTGCAAATTTTAGTGATACATTGTACATTGTAGAGGAGGCTGATAAGTCTGTAGTTTTTTTATGCTTTGTATGTCGCTTTTCCTATGAGTAAGTACTGGTACCATATTTTTCCAGTTTTGGGGAACGTTTTTCCTTCTGAGATATTCTGAAGTTGTTTTCCTAACACATGAACCAGTTAGTACTGACGTTTTTTTCTTGTTGCAAACTGGCATCCAGTTAATGAGATCAAGGAAGCTGACTATATTGTGTAAGCATATTCCGTCACGAGATAATGTCATAAATTTGCTGTGAAGCGAATGAAACACTGATGCCAGTAGCACGCAGTGCACTATCGATTGTGCGAGCCGACGCTGAAGAGGTTGCTGAGAAAGCAGCTGTTGTGCCCCAGTTCTCGATTTCGGTATTGCTGTGACAGCATCGCTGTGCTCTCTGTCACTGCGCAGTGTATTGCTTCGAGTGGGTCCTCCTGGGGCACATTATACTGGCGTAGCGAATGACGGGGCCGTTGTCTTCGTGGCATAGTTTCCCACGAGTGGAATCCTCACCGCTGGGAAGTGGACCATGTTGGCTGTTGGCCCACGTACGACATTTCTATCGTCATAATGTTACAGAATGAAATACAGCAGTTTACCATTAAAAGTCATTGAGAGGCAGCCATTTCTATTTGCTGCTCGTTGTAAGTAGTTTGCTGTACTCCCGCATTATCAAACTGAAACTTATGTATGAATGTTGTCGTTAGCCTGAGCCAGTAACATAGGTAGACGATTTATTTGTCCCCTCGCCCCCTCTTTCAAGTCGTCAAGCCCGAAATCTTTACGAACATGTGGTTGTTGAGAACACCAGAAAAGTTTTGCCTTCACACCCACATCATAACCAGGTTGCGGTGTGCACATCGGTTTCCATCTGTACGTGTGGCCTCCTTACCTTAAGGTTGACATACCTCTGCGGCGCATGCGCTCTGTGCCTCTTCGAAGTGTGTTGTGAGTTCTGTTGCCCGCTGCTACGTCACTTCCCTCTTACCGTGTTGAATTAGCGACCAGGCGCTGGACGAACAATACAAGGATTGTTTACCTTGTTCTCTCTTTGCAGCCCAAACGAAAGGCAGCATATCTTGTCGTTTTACGTAGCAATAAGCGTCAAATAAGACAGAATCAAAAAACTAGAAAACTTTCAGCGTTAGTTGTTTTGGCCGTAATGAGTGTGATTGTTCAACCGAAGTTTGATTACTGTATACCTTCACGTCATCCGAAGTACCTATCTTTAAACATTGTTCGTGCTAACTATAGCCACCTTTCGGTGTATGGTAGAGGGTACTTTGTGTACCACTGTCACTTCTCCCTTTCCTGCCCCAGTCGCGAATGGTTTGCGGGAAGAAAGATTGTTGGTAAGCCTCCGTGTGAGCTCGAATCTCTTTTACTTTACTTTCATTGTCTTTTCTCGAGGTATATGTACCGTACGAGGAAGCTATGTATAGGCTGACAGGAACGTACGCCCACAGAACTTCAGCAGTAAACCACATCGTGAAGCACGACGCCTCTTTTTCAGCGTCTGAGACTGGAGTTGGCAGAGCACCTCCGTGACGATTTTGTGCTTATCAAATGAACTTGTAACGAAACTCCCTTCTCTTGTGTGGCCTGTTTCCTCTATCAAACCTAGCTGACGCGGAACCCAGACTAATGAGCAATATTAAAGTATTGATCGGATGAGCGTTTTGTTAGCTACCTCCTTTGCGAGTGGACTACACTTTTTGAGAATTCTTCCAATTTGTCTCAGTCTTACCTACGACTAGTTTTATGTGGTCATGCCACTTAAAATCTCTCCTCCTCTCATACTCTGATATTTTATGGGTTTGTCTGCTTCTGCTGATTGTTCTGCAATTGTTTATTCATACAGTAATGGGTCTTTTTGCCTATTTGTGGGCAATATATTACATTTTGTTGAGGGCCAGCTTCCAATCAGTGCACCAAGCGTCGATCCTCTGCAGGTCCTTCATTTCGGTGCAGTTTTCTAGCGTTGAAACTTCTCTGGACAGCAGCATCATCCGCGAAAATATCAGGCTGATAGAGGTTGTGTGTTTCCGGTATTGAGTTACTTAATTGTTTCCGACTTTCGCAGAAGTATTTATAGGACGCATCGAGCGACGTGGCGCAATGGTTAGCACATTTCACTCGCATTCGGGAGGATGACGGTCGAAATTCCCGTCAGGCCATCCAGATTTAGTTTTTCCGTGATTCCTCTAAATCAGTGGAGGCAAATGACGGGATGTTCCCCTCCGTAATCCGAGCTTCTATTCCATCTCTAATTATTACCTCGTTGCCGACGGGACCTCTCTAATCTTCGTACCACCTTGTATAAAACATTGAGACACAGTGTGCGATGACTGTGAACCGTCTCATTTGGAATGTGCCTCTGATATTGTAGAACAGCGGAGTACCTGATCTGTTCATTCGATATCGACACGTAACAAATGTAAAATAGAGCAGACTGCCGCAAACACCTTGTTTCAACATACATGTGATTGACCATGCGAGATCCCCGGAGTCAAAAAACCATAATAGTAGTAGAAGCATCTGATATTGATCATGTTCTGCCAGCTCACACTGATCGAATGTGCGCAGTTGTTTAGACTCGTCCGTGATATTAGGGAGGAACGGTATCCCCATTCGTGTCGGGCCATTCCGTTTTACCTTTTCTGTACTTTCTGTAAACTACTTGAGAAGAAAGTCGTAATGTTTCCATAAATCAGACCGTGGCCACTGCCCTTCCCCATCCTCGTTCAGTCTGAACTTCTGCTGTATCTCCAATGACCTCCATGATGTCCTCCTTTCGGGCATTAAAATATAGTAGAGGTATTATTGAAGAGAGGTTATTGATCGTCAGTGTATGGAAAGGGGGTGGGGGGTGGACACGGTAAAAACACAGGAAAGCCCCCGCTATGGCCGAGCGGTTCTAGGCGCTACGGTCGCAGGTTCGAATCCTGCCTCGGGCATGGATGTGTGTGATGTCCTTAGGTTTAAGTAGTTCTAAGTTCTAGGGGACTGATGACCTCAGAAGTTAAGTCCCATAGTGCTCAGAGCCATTTGAACCATTTGAAAAACACAGGCAAACCCCTATAAAGTGCTCTGACGCTGTACAAACGTCATCAGTTGTGTGTACAGGCACCATGCAGAAGATCTTTAGCTGTATCAAATGAATTTAGTAATGGTCCCTCGATACTCTCAGTTTAAGGAACGGCCTACAATAGGGGTTAATCAACAAGCGCTGGGTTTTACCACCAGATACATCTATTCTGTAACCAAAAAGTTTTCGTTTCTCGATCCTGAACTAAAAAAAGTGAATGTGTTGGATTTGAGCACATCAAAGTGCAGAATACGTTGCCCTAAGCCGATCATTTTTGTTTTGACGGCTGCGATTCGTTTTCACCAGAAGACCCGTGACCAGTACGATCGATACGTGTACTCAAGCGAGCGTGGTATTGGGAAGATTGTGTGTACGGTTCCATTCCAGACATGGCACGCTCGGACTTAACATGTTGGGCCGCTTAAAGATTCTCTACGGGGAACACACGTTTAAGATGACGAGAGTGTCATTCATGCAGTGAAAACATGGCTACGCCAACAGGATAAGAGCTTTTACCAGCAGGGAAATATGCTCTTCCACTACTTTGGCGTACGGCCATAGAACTTGATGCAGACTACGTTGAGAAATAGGACATGGGCAAGACCTGTCGATGTATATTCTCACCAAATTCTGACTATTAACCATAAATGTGTTCTGAGAAAAAAAATGTGGGCATTACTTATTGAACGACCCTCGTAGTCACATTGAGACGGCCGGTGTTGGCCGCTAGGACTCCCTCTGTTCGTTTTCCGTTGCCCTTGCACATACGGTAGCAGACGCCTCATGACGCAGACATACTGCATGTTTTCTGTAGGCTAATTGGTAGCAGCTTCTTCATATTCACAAGGCTTCATCGGCGTAATTATAGAATGTTTTCGGATGTTAAGTAAAATGGAGAAGCATCATAATCCACAGTATACAGAGTGTTACAAAAAGGTACGGCCAAACTTTCAGGAAACATTCCTCACACACAGAGAAAGAAAATACGTTATGTGGACATGTGTCCGGAAACGCTTACGTTCCATGTTGGAGCTCATTTTATTACTTCTCTTCAAATCACATTAATCATGGAATGGAAACACACAGCAACAGAACGTACCTGCGTGACTTCAAACACTTTGTTACAGGAAATGTTCAAAATGTCCTCCGTTAGCGAGGATACATGCATCCACCCTCCGTCGCATGGAATCCCTGATGCGCTGATGCAGGCCTGGAGAATGGCGTATTGTATCACAGCCGTCCACAATACGAGCACGAAGAGTCTCTACATTTGGTACCGGGGTTGCGTAGACAAGAGTTTTCAAATGCCCCCATAAATGAAAGTCAAGAGGGTTGAAGTCAGGAGAGCGTGGAGGCCATGGAATTGGTCCGCCTCTACCAATCCATGGGTCACCGAATCTGTTGTTGAGAAGCGTACGGACACTTCGACTGAAATGTGCAGGAGCTCCGTCGTGCACGAACCACTTGTTGTGTCGTACTTGTAAAGGCACATGTTCTAGCAGTACAGGTAGAGTATCCCGTATGAAATCATGATAACGTGCTCCATTGAGCGTAGGTGGAAGAACATGGGGCCCAATCAAGACATCACCAACAATGCCTGCCTAAACGTTCACAGAAAATATGTGTTGATGACGTGATTGCACAATTGCGTGCGGATAATCGTCAGCCCACACATGTTGATTGTGAAAATTTACTATTTGATCACGTTGGAATGAAGCCTCATCCGTAAAGAGAACATTTGCACTGACATGAGGATTGGCACATTGTTGGATGAACCATTCGCGGAAGTGTACCCGTGGAGGCCAATCAGCTGCTGATGGTGCCTGCACACGCTGTACACGGTACGGAAACAACTGGTTCTCCCGTAGCGTTACCTTGTACAGCAGCAACTTCTCTGACGCTGACATTAGGGTTATCGTCAACTGCACGAAGAATTGCCTCGTCCATTGCAGGTGTCCTCGTCGTTCTAGGTCTTCCCCAGTCGCGAGTCATAGGCTGGAATGTTCCGTGCTCCCTAAGACGCCGATCAATTGCTTCGAACGTCTTCCTGTCGGGACACCTTCGTTCTGGAAATCTGTCTCGATACAAACGTACCGCGCCACGGCTATTGCCCTGTGCTAATCCATACATCAAATGGGCATCTGCCAGCTCCGCATTTGTAAACATTGCACTGACTGCAAAACTACGTTCGTGATGAACACTAACCTGTTGATGCTACGTACTGATGTGCTTGATGCTAGTACTGTAGAGCAATGAGTCGCAGTCAACACAAGCACCGAAGTCAACATTACCTTCTTTCAGTTGGGCCAACTGGCGGTGAATCGAGGAAGTACAGTACATACTGCGAAACTAAAATGAGCTCTAACATGGAAATTAAGCGTTTCCGGACACATATCCACATAACATCTTTTCTTTATTTGTGTGTGAGGAATGTTTCCTGAAAGTTTGGCCGTACCTTTTTGTAACACCCTGTATGCTGAAAAATGTAGGTAACCTGATTTGTACCTACAGGCTTGGAACCGCCATTAAAAAGGAAAGTAAGGTATGTACATGTATTTTAATAGGGCCTGAGAGGATCGGTGGTAAGACACGTCGGTGTGTGTTAATAGGGTCTAAGTGGGTCGTTGGAGGAAAGGGAGCAGCTCCTGACAGAGTTGCACGAGGCGGCGGCGGCGCTGTCGGGCAGCTGCGCGCCAGAGGTGTCCCGGCAGGTGGCTGCGGCCGTGGAAGAGGCGGTGGCCAGCTGGCAGGAGACGCGCCGCTCGCTGGGCGAACTGTGCTCGCGCTACCGCCACGCCGTCGACCTCTGGCGCCGCTACAGGGACGCCAGCGACGCCGTGCGCGCCTGGGCCGACCAGCAGCTGCTCGAGGCCGCCGACGCGCCGCACGTGGACGCCGACGCCGACGCCGTGCAGGTCTGTGCCATCTTCTGCTAACCCCTCGAGAGATTGCAGGCGCGCCCCATGACGGACTCGTGGTACCTCCTCCGACAGCTGAAGCGTTTTCACAGTGTACGACCACTAACTTGTAACGTCGTAAGAGCGCGAACCACCACCGAGCCTAGCAGCAGGTGCGATTCTTTGTGACAAGACTGGAGATGTAGGAGGCACGAGTGTCCAATTTACTGTAACATCTTCCATATAGTTTATCGAATTACAGTGTGCAGTGTAGTCGATCTAACTCGGTACACCGCTCACTTCAGCCTAACTAAATGTACCAGTCACACCAACCAAAATAGCTCATACTTTTTAAACATCCCACTACGTACTGCACCTTGCACGCAGAACTCTCGAAAGACTTATTCAGCCCTATGATAAACACAGAATGTCGCGCAGCTTTCACGTACCCTGTCGCTATCCGGAAAGTAAAATGAAATGATTTAAGAAAATTAATTAGAAAGTTATTACATAAGCACGCCCCTGTATTAACTCTTGATGCAGGTCTCGGCTGTAGGTCGGATATTCCAAAACTTCTCATTTGAAGGTACACAACATTTCTTGCGTTCGTCGTGAAGGTGTAGCACTCCCGTTCGGTTTTCGGTAATTTTTGCTGTCAGCAGCTGCGTCATTATTGTCATAAAATTTCCGTGTCCTGCTAATCAGTATTAATTGAAACTCAAGGTTAAATGTTACCACTTCATTGCGAACACAATTTTATCTTGGCCACATCAATGTAATGGGCACTTATTTCAATTAAAACCATATTTTTACAAAATAGCAAAAGAGAATACTGTGTGTGCCGTACTACTATTAGTTAATACATTACTTATATGAAATGTAATTAGTTCCAACATCTCTATTACGTTCGTAAGCTCGAGAACTATTCGAACTGGCTTTATAACCGGGAAATTTAGTGAATTTTCAACTACTTTCAAAAGACCGTAAGATGTAATTATTTCTAGACTGTTCTAGCGAAAGGTGGTTCACAAGTAAATAAATAAAAACAAGAGTCAGCGTTGACGTCCAGCAATTCAGACGACGTAGCGAAGCGATTTTTCTGCACACTCGCGCATTACCTTCGTTGCCAACCCGAATGAACCCAAACAAATAACGCTGTTATCAACACCATATAATTTTATTTGATAGTGTGTGAGACTTGGAGTACACGGACTGCAAATGCGAAGATCCCAGGTACTATTCCTTGTTTGCCCTATGATGTGGCCGTTAATGTGAGTCTGTCTCTTGGGAATGCTTTGCGTATGTGAACAAAAATCAAGGATACCCTGATACGGATTTCACATTATGATATGTACCACAAATAAATCGTTTTTGAGTGCCATGAACCCCAGTTTCTGCGTACCACTTTGGTAGTCCGGCAGGGAATTTTGTCGTATGCAGTCTTCCTGTGAACTTTTATATTTATTAACTTTTACAATAAGCAAAATCCTGACGCAAATGCACTTGAGTAGAGTGGAAATTGAAAAAGTGAGTAAAATTATTCAAATTTTGGAGTGGGAAGTGTTGCTTGCCTTTTTATTCGATAATTTCTACACGCATCGCTACACTTAATTTAGTTTCATTACAATGCCATGCTTTATTTATGCTGTAACGTGTGATTCGCACGTGTGTGAGTGTGCGTGCGCGCGCGCGTGCGTGAACAGTGTCTGCAAGTAGTATGAGTGAGTGATCTAAGCCTTTCCACGTGATTTCTTACCGATTTACTTACCAGGAGCCCTTTCATAACAAAAATTGTATGAAAACAGTGTAGCTGAACTTTCATAATAAAGTTGGTTGGAGTGCGTACTCACTGATTGCTTATTAAATGAATGTCTGCTCACTCGGAGATTTTACGCTCCCCAGCTGCCATCACAATACGTTTA
Organism: Schistocerca piceifrons; assembly: GCF_021461385.2. NCBI lineage: Eukaryota > Metazoa > Arthropoda > Insecta > Orthoptera > Acrididae > Schistocerca > Schistocerca piceifrons. The sequence goes on along the minus strand of NC_060143.1, from coordinate 23,562,604 downwards.
CCATACTTACATTGCCACGCGTGTCGTATTTACAGCTTTAATATGCAAACGAAGCGATAATGCTGAAAAAAAAAAAGACTGAGGCGGTGTCATGCTAGTTACTCGATGCCAGTGTCCTCTTGGCTTCCGCAAATGTCATCAACTGTAGAATCCATCAACTCCAGTGTGAGGAAAGCCGTAAACTTATCGGATGAAAGATTTCAAAACGTCTGCACGGGCGTTGTAAAGGTACTACTATTTTGAGAACCTCATGCAGCTTTATTTCATGATTTTAAAGTTCGGCGGAGAAGCCCACAAGTGAACAAGTACAGATTTTGATATTTCAGAAAATTGTACATGTTCCATTACGTTGTAATTCTTAGACTGTTCAGCACTACTCCTTCCCGTTAAAATGCCTATTTAAAAATTCCAGTAATCGAGAAAGCGAGTAATTTCTTGCTAATTCTTTTCCTGTGACCATTAGTGAATCTTCTATGGAAGTTTCACTTGAATGGTATCCCAAAGATAAAGTGAGGTCGTTTGGCTGAATCATCGTCCATGCCGTTTGTAGTATTACGGGTATATTTGTGCAACGGTATGTTGTGTGCGTGCGTGTGTGTGTGTGTGTGTGTGTGTGTGTGTGTGTGTGTGTGTGTGTGAGAGAGAGAGAGAGAGAGAAAACTTTTTTTAATTTCCAGAATTTCAACAGAGGAAGGAAGGAAATGCAGTAAGCGTCTTAGGTAAGTAGCAGCAAAGCGTTGCAGATTGTCTCGCACAAAGGGATATGTCAAATGTTATACAGCAAAGCCAGCTTCCTTCAGCTTTGTAATACGTCCTGTTCCGTCAGGACGTGTTGCGGTTAACCTCCGCTGTACGATAACAGTTGGGGAAGTCTTGACACTGAAATAAAGCACTCTTGACACACTTTTCTGCGATCTTTTTTTGCAAAAGAAGGCTTGCACGACATCGAGGAACGTATATCAACTTCCTATGTAAACAGATGATCTACAAAGATTGTACTATCATATAACTCGTGAAGAACGTACTGGGGAAAGTAATCTGCCCCTTCTTTCATCATCTCTAGCGACTGGTGTGATGTTGCGACACAGGACCCACATTCGGAAAGACAGCGATTCGTATCCTTGTTTCACCATCAAGACTTACTTTGTACCACGAATTTCTTTCCATCCGTGTCCAATTCGAAATAGCGCTCCGTTTCTAATGGTCTCGTCGTGGACGGGACTTTTAACTGTGATCTTCATATTTTTTGTTTTCCTTCCTCCGACTGTCAGTTAACGTTGAAAGTTTAGATTGGAAGACGCGTAATTGAGGTTCGTTAACTGCGTTCTCTCTAGGTGACTCGAGGTGGTGGTAGTGTGTGTGCGGTGCCTTGAGTGGGACTTCCCAAGTGGGCTCTTGGTTCATTCAGTGCACTTTGCATAAAAAAAGCCTGCGATGGAAGCATTTGTCCTCAGTTTTTTTTTTCACCTCGCAGTCTATCAGAACCTTGGTCATTTGTGTGAGTATTCTTTTCGTCACTGTAACTACCATCGTTTCCCAGATTTTTTTACTGCGTTGGTGATTTATATTTATTACGTGGGCAACTGGTCACCCATGATTTTCAAAACTCGTCGCGGAAAGGGATATGGATTACGATATGTAGGTCAGCAACTAAATTCTTATTAGATTGCTGGTCACATCGTAGAAAGTTTCCGGCCTTACTTAATGGGCGGCGTGCGCTGCCGATCCACGTGGGTGGCATGTCGCCATGCTCTCCATATTCGTTGGACATAATGCGAACAAGTGAGCCTCATCTAATAACTGCTGCGAGGACACATCCGCAGTGATGTTCTGCAAACACCGTGTGTCCTGTTTTTGTATAATATCTGATGGGTAAACGTCAGCTACGATGTTCGTCTCTCCGCCATGCGCCACATATTTCATACTGTATTCAAGCCTGGGTCTCCATTTGTAATTTTTGCCACCTACACCTCCCACCATTATCAGAGCCTCACTACTTCTGCCGACTTCAGTTATTTTGTTGATTGAATAGCAAAACTCACCTACTGCTTTAATCGTTTCGTTTCCTAAGTGTTTTTTTCAGCGTCACCCGTCTAATTCGACTACACCCCATTGCCCTTGTTTTAAAGTTATCAGTGTTAATCTTATAACCTCTTTCGAGACTACCCATTCTACATAAATGGTGTTTCAAGTACTTTGCCTTCTCTGACCTTATAACGCCACTTTCAAGTACTTTGCCTTCTCTGACCTTATAGCGTCACTGTAAAACCTTAAAGTTTTTTTTTATTTCATCTCTCTAGGCTTTAATTCCCCTTCCAGATTTCTCCTTAGTTTCTCTAATTGCTTTCTCAGTGTGCGTACTGAATTACATGGGGAATAGTCGGTAACCCTGTCTCAGTCACTCCTCTATTACTTCCTTCCTTTCATGACTCTTGACTCTTAGTACTCGTCTGGTTTTTTATGTAGTTTTTATATTCAAATGCCATGGGTATTCCTCACGCTCTCCCGTCCCCCCTCCTCTCTCTCGCCATTACACTTATCCAGCTAGGAAAAAGAAGAGATACATGTATGAAGTGGATATGGTAGATGAGCAGGTCTGTACGAAGGGCGTTAAGCGCCTTAATAAAAGCATTGCACCATTTCCGCAGGGACCTAACTTTTCCGAAGTATACATTGCGATATGTGTAGGGTTTTTATTGTTTTTTTATGTGTGGGCCAACAGTCTTTGAACTTTTCCGAATTGTACATTGTGTTGTATGTAGTTTTTTTAATGTTTGTATGTGTAGGCAAACATCAGTTCTTAAGAGAAGTTGTTTAGTAATTAATTAATTTCGCTCACTTTGGCATTATCGAGGTACATCACAATAAACGTTGTTACTCCAACAGCATGCTACAGTTCGTGCATAAGTGTGGGGTATTGTCTTTGATAATTCCCAAGGAACTGAAACTAGAAAATTGCTAGATAATGAAATAAACCGTTTATTTCGGAATGAGAGAACAGTCTACGCAGGAAAACGACTTCTTTTAAGATGATGAGAGGTAAATATGTATTATATGGTGAAGCATAATTTGGTAAGGCAAAATTTAACTGAAAATAAAGGTGACAAAAATTTGCAATAGGGCAACCGAGCCATTTGTGACAGGAAACTGAAATGATTAGCCCTGGAAGGCGTTGAGAGAAAACTGTTTCTCTGGAGGCGCCGGGCATAAAATTAGTTGCAGCGGTGTGACTAAGGGGAGCGCCTGTGTATCTCATTTCGCGGTCGTGTACGGCGGAAATTCCGGAGCAGCAGCATTTGGTTTGAGTCACGAGCGCAAATAAGCGGGCGATGTGTGTGGCGCTCGGCCTCCCTCCTTATCTTTGTATGTGTACGCTCCACAGGGCACAGACGGGGCCGTCACGTTCCTGCGGCCCTCTCCCAGGCCCTGTCCCTCTTCTTGGACAAACAACAACAGCCCAGTCTCCAGGAAGGGGGAGGCGAGTGTTAGGGGCCGAGTTAAAGGCGCTTTATTTAACACACGGGTTGTCTTGTTTCACGAGGGAAGCGTGCACACAGTGGGTCACCGACTTTGCTCATCTTTCGCGGAACTGTAGGATGTTCTTAGATGTGACAAAAGCTGCCCCCGTAGGACGCAATTCACAAGCGTATTGGAGAAATCGGATTTAAAGTTTTACGAGCACGATGAATACCGTACGAGGACGTGAGACGTAGAGCTGCGGCGTTAAGGCAACCGGCTAAGGCGGAAGATTAAGCAGCCAGCGCATGCTCAGTATCAATGACACAATGATAGCCTGTCAGTATGTTGCGCGAAAGTACGAGGGCCCCGTATTACCGCCGTCAGACCTGAAGGCTGCGTTGTATAGAACAACAAAGCGCCAGTGGAAAGAGCAGAATCAGTCATCAGTACGTAGTAAAGGGAAATGCAGGATTATTACAAATGATTGAAGCGATTTCACAGCTCTACAATAACTTTATTATTTGAGATATTTTCACAATGCTTTGCACACACATACAAAAACTCAAAAAGTTTTTTTAGGCATTCACAAATGTTCGATATGTGCCCCTTTAGTGATTCGGCAGACATCAAGCCGATAATCAAGTTCCTCCCACACTCGGCGCAGTATGTCCCCATCAATGGGTTCGAAAGCATCGTTGATGCGAGCTCGCAGTTCTGGCACGTTTCTTGGTAGAGGAGGTTTAAACACTTAATCTTTCACATAACCCCACAGAAAGAAATCGCATGGGGTTAAGTCGGGAGAGCGTGGAGCCCATGACATGAATTGCTGATCATTATCTCCACCACGACCGATCCATCGGTTTTCCAATCTCCTGTTTAAGAACTGCCGAACACCATGATGGAAGTGCGGTGGGGCACCATCCTGTTGAAAGACGGAGTCGGCGTTGTCGGTCTCCAGTTGTGGCATGAGCCAATTTTCCGCGGGCTACGCGTGAAACTTGCCCGCACGCGTTCAACCGTTTCTTCGCTCACTGCAGGCCGACCGTTTGATTTCCCCTTACAGAGGCATCCAGAAGCTTTAAACTGCGCATACCATCGCCGAATGGAGTTAGCAGTTGGTGGATCTTTGTTGAACTTCGTCCTGAAGTGTCGTTGCACTGTTACGACTGACTGATGTGAGTGCATTTCAAGCACGACATACGCTTTCTCGGCTCCTGTCGCCATTTTGCCTCACTGCGCTCTCGAGCGCTCTGGCGGCAGAAACCTGAAGTGCGGCTTCAGCCGAACAAAACTTTATGAGTTTTTCTACGTATCTGTAGTGTGTCGTGACCATATGTCAATGAATGGAGCTACAGTGAATTTATGAAATCGCCTCAATCATTTGTAATAGCCCTACAGCCATACGTTCTTTCGAAGCGAATAAAACGTCTGTAAGTTCCGTAATTCGCGTGATATTTAATCATAGATTATTCCCCAACCAACTTCAGCGAATAGGGGTTCGGGATAATTCTTATTGTGAATATGACGGAGTAACAGTGGGATGTAAACATTTTTTTCTCGAATGTAAACTGTATGCGCACCAGAAAATTGGCTTTATACAATAGTAAATGAGACGTCCTCAACCATTACCAACTACACGGTACAATGTAGTGAACGACCGTAAATATTTTTAAAACTCTGGTCTTTTTCAGAATGTATCGCAAACCGTTAATACTGATCTCATTATTATGCGATAAATACTGAACGTGTGAGGGGTGCTTTAAAAGCCTGCCCGTATTGCGTACAAGTAACTTTTTTTTAAATGCTGTACCAGACTCCTATATCACTACAATGAATCATGTTTCCTTGGAAAGCGATTAAGGTGTTCAATAGATACCTGCAAATATAAACCTCGGTCTCTCGACATTGCGGTAGAAGCACAACCTTTTAGAACAGCATTATCATCAAAGTGGGTTCTAGGACATTAACAAAGAAATTCATGAAACGAGAAATTCTTTCTGGTGATTTCGTTACATTCATTTGCTAGAGACCATCGGAGAATCACATACACATATTCTAGAGGACATTTTATCACATAGGTCCGCAGCTACCAGTTGTCATGGTTTCGCCTCCAATCAAGCTGTCTCTCTACGAGAAATGTTTGTAATTTCGTTCCGTACATCCATTTGCTAGAGACCTTTGGAGAATCACATACACAGATTCTAGAGAACATTCCATCTCGTAGGTCTGCAGTCACCAGTTCTCATGGTTTCGCCTACAGTCAAGTTGTCTCTCTCTGGCCGGCCGCTGTGGCCGAGCGTTTCTAGGCGCTTCGGTCCGGAACCGCGCGACCGCCACGGTCGCAGGTTCGAATCCTGCCTCGGGCATGGATGTGTGTAATGTCCTTAGGTTGGTTAGGTTTAAGTAGTTCTAAGTTCTAGGGGACTGATCATCTCAGATGTTAAATCGCATAGTGCTCTTGTAGGTCTTGCGCTTAATTTTGACATCTTCTGATTATGAGATTTTGATACTTCTGAGGCACTGAGAACCTCAGTCATAATACATCGAAAAACAGTGTACAAATCGAGGTGACACAGTTGTTAGGACAGCGTCTTGAGGAAGGAGGGTCGGTTATTATGTTTTAGGACTCCGTAGTTTCCTTAAATCACTTTGGACGAACGGCAAGATAGTTTCTCCAAGGTCCGATTTGGCCAATAGGGACTGGTGCTCAGTATCCATTAACCTCTGGGACGTTGAACCATAACGCCCTCCCAACTGCTATAGGATTTACAAGTTAAATCCATTAAGAGATTGGACCACGAGACGAAAATACGATAAGAGCCGGGGCGTGGCAGCGACAGATTCCCTTTAAGGGCCGTGGCGGTCCACAGGCGATCGATGCGGACGGGCTGCGCCCATCTGCACCGTAGCAGCCTCCTCCAGTCGCCGTGCGACCACCGACAGCGTCACGTCGCATCTCTGCTGTCGGGTGATCAACCTGGTGCATGGTACATATACTAGTAACATTCGACTTTAGCTCTCACCGTAGTGTCACGCTTGGACTCATGTCGATTTCGCAGGCATCTCCTCTGTAAATTGCCCTGTCGGCAACACGTCGACGACGCCTGTGAATAGCTAATAGTGCGTGTTCCTTAGCGAATTATCTGTGGCTTCTCACCCTTTGATCTGATCTTTCAACCTAAGGATGGCTGACTCCCACTCTGCTCGCTGTAACTGGTGATTTAAAAACGAATCGCACGCATGACCTTCCTAAAATTCTCTTTTCATCGATATCTTTTAGCCGCTGCATCACGGTAGCACCGTCTCCGTATGGAAGCTTCATCCCATTGCATGTCGGACGCTGTCCTACGTTTGTTAATCAGGGAGTAGTCGTGAGAAAGTTCCTCCCAAGAAAATTCCCCGTCAGTCTGTTGGTGACCCAGCCGTTGCCGGTCATCTAGTGATAAGTTGGGTAAATATTGACCTCTGTCTCCGTGATGAGGGTCGCGGTCGGACGGCGACCGTTAGTCTGTTCCCTAACCCAGTTCCGAGTTCGTCTTCTTCGAATGCAGGTAGCCTCTTATTTCGTGTCAACGCGTATTTGTGGACGGTATTCTGCCAATGCAGCTGTTAGTTCATCTGACGTAACCGGATAGCGGCTGCATCCACGTTGCACATCGTGTATCGATCTGCAGTCCACGAGTGTCCCACAAACTGGCCCAGCGTATCAGTAAGTCGACCGACGTAGTCATGTAATTATGTGTAGATTTTTATTCGCAGGCAAAGCAGCGTTTTTCATCTCTATATTGCAGAAACTTCATGGCTTGACAATTGTGCTCCATATTGTAGATACCATTTGATGCCTGCCTTACAAACCCATCTTTTCGTGAATTACATTTGCATGGATGCAACTTTTCGGTAGAGAAAGCCTGCTTTTCTAAGACATTAGTGATATTTGTATCTTTGCGTTGGTTCCAGTTTTTCTGATGCGATGCCACTGAAGCGTGTTTCTTCATTGCATTACAGTACCTTGCAGGTTACAAGTTTTGTACATGGCATTTAAATTCTTATTCATGCCGCGCTGTTACTGTGTGTTAATTCATCATTGTCAGTTTTTAAATTTATAACTGTTTTTACCTTCTTATATTTACTCGCGAGCTAGTGACGCTTTAAACCTCACTAGATCTTGAATATTTGAATTTGACCCGTTTGTTGTAAATCAGAGAAGAATTATTGCTGTGTCGGAAATTTGATTCGTTGATGGAACAACGTAGTTTCTAGATGCTCGAAAGTAACCTAACTACCGCCAGCATATATTTCGCCATCATACAACCGCTAAAACATTGATTGGAACGTACATGCACGTTTCTTTCTTCCTCATTTATCGTTATGAGCATTCCTCCTGTTCCATATGCAAAGTAGTTACTTGCGAAGTGCGCATTTAAAATGTCGTATTCTTGCGACGCCGTGCAGCGGACTCACTTAGATTTCCAAGGATGACAGCCTTTCCCTTTGTTTCCTGTCGTCGAAGTCTCCAGTAGCACGCATGTGTCTTTTGTGGCAGTATGTTACAGCGATAGTTTTTTAATTTCTTTTGATTTAGTTATGTGGGTGATGTAACGATTGTTCTGTTGTATTAAAAAGCGGTAGCATGTCGACAGATTTAAAATTTTATGTTAGGTATGATTTAGTTGAGTGACCAGTTATTTTTTCTATATTCTACATCACGCTATTGCAATTTTTGACAATATTTTAAATGAACTCAACGTATTTGTGCAATTTCAAGGGTATCCCACAATAAACCTGTTTTCCATTGCCCCGTTGTCCGTTTGCTGTACCTAAGCAGAAAACAATATATTATTTTAATAAGTTCGTAATCATTATGCTACAAAAAGGGTAGGTATTTTAACTTACCCGTAAGTTGTGTGACTGTGTACAACTGAGGTAGCAAAAATCTGAAATACGTGTAACGATTTCTACGAAGGTGGATCACAGCTATTTGTTCTCATGTACGGACTCAATGCCTGCACGGTTTTCTTGTAAGCGTCACGTCATTTCCTTCATGATTATTTTGCAACTGAGTTCGTGCTGTGTCTGTAATGGCCTTGTCATCGACGGTATGTTGTCAGTTTAGCCCTCCTACCGCTCATTTATGAATCAAGATGACTGCATGACACAATGACATTATTTTCCGTGCGTAGTTTTGATCTTTCAAAAGGGTTTGTAGCCTCGTGGTTTTGCTCTGTAAGGAAGGAAGGAAGGATGGATACAGGCTAATATCCCGTCGTTTTTAGAGTAATCTATTATCTGGACAATGACAAGGAAAGGAATGTTATGTGGTTTTCTAGACCCACAGCTGCTTGAATTAATGTAGAAAAACAACGGAATGTCTTAAGTGGAGCAGGCGGACGAGATTGGAATAATAGGATTCAAGTGTATTGACAAGGGTACCATTTTTCACGATAATCTCCATGTCAAATAATTCGGCTCCGTTTCTCTCTCTCTCTCTCTCTCTCTCTCTCTCTCTCTCTCTCCCCTCCCAGTATTGGGCTTTTCCTTCCTCTTTTGCTGCTTTCTCCATTCGTTGGCGCCGTTGCTCTCATTCAGTATCCATATTAGGCAGTTGCTTACCGGTACGCAAAATATTTACTCCCAATTACTGGGATTAAAATATAAAAAAGATCCAGTAAAGAGCAAGATACAAACATTTCTGCTCCATATGCCATCAACATGTCTATAAAAAGCGTAGTAGAGCGTACTTATGATTAAGTCTTAGATCGTCCACTCATGTATGTTAAGCCGATCCGGTAAATTTGAAAGTTATCGATTCAGTGAAATACCAATGCATTAAAATTGCAAAGGACGTTAATTGGAAAAGTCAAATAGCAGAAGTTGTGGGGAGGACAAACCAAAGACTGCGTTTTGAGCGTAAAACAACAGAATGCAACAAATCTACTTAAGAGACTGCTTGCACTACGCTTGGTCGTCATCTGGTATTGTCGCACGGTAGGTTTCCTTACCACATAGGATTGACGGAGAACATCGAAAAAATTCAAAGAAGGGGAGCATGTTTTTATTGCCCAAAATCAGGGGAGAAAATGTCACAGATGTGATAAGCGAGTAGAGATGGCAATCATTAAAGCGAACATGTTTTTCGTTACGGAGTGATCTTCTCACGAAATTTCAGTCACCAGCTTCCATATTTTGTTGACTCCCATCTATATCATCGTAATAAAAGAAGGGGAATCAGATCTCGCACGGGAAGATTTAGTTGTTGATGAGAAAACGCTTTAGTGTTTATGTCGTGAGTCCCTTGTCACTATTAGCGTAGCTGAAAAGAGAGAGCTTATATCTTTAACGAGTCAATAGTTATTTAAGATTAAGAAGTTACGTGAACCAGGCACGATGCAGTAATATTAATTTCTGCCGTAACGTTTCTTTGGGAAGCTACGGTAAATGACAGTTCAATCATCAGCAGTGAAAACCAGTTTTGTAGCCAGAGCCGGTTCGAGTACATTTTTCTACACAAGCAAAATATCATTTGGCGCCCACACCCTTATACTCCCTTTTCCCTCGTGTGCTTTCAGCCGTGTCTGCTTTCGCTAGTACTTGTGATACAGACTCTATAAAAACCTTGTGATTGGGCACTCTTCTCAACTTTATGCCCCAAGCGGTAGCTACTAATTGTGATACGTTCTGTATAGCAATGTCACAGTTGTGGCGCCCTCTCATCTTGGTGTCCCAAGCGACGGGACGTGCATGTTTATGCTCTCGTCACGAACAGAGTTAGGCGCAAGTTGTGGCAGTCTAGGTTTGTAGTGTGCGCTGTCGAAACAACAGATCAGAGACTTTGTAGGAAACTCAAGGGACCCAGTCCTGCGCACAGTCTGAAAGAGGCAGAACCATAACGAGGCGACCCTGCGGCCTGGCAGAACTGGCAAAAATGCCACCTCCCAGTTTCTACGTAAAACGATTTTTTTCTGTAGTTTTTTCTATATCGGTTTAGCAAATTTTATGATTAGGCGTAATATAAATGAAGCATTCTTGTTCATATTATTAACCAGACAAAGAAGGCTTGTTCGTGAATTCTTTCCATAGCAGATCATATCAGCTCAAACTTGGGAACACAAAGTACTTGTTGTAGGAGCAAATGAATTACATATCCCGCCCATACTGTTTGTTTACTTTCTCCATCGTCGCATCTGCACCTGGATCAGAATAACAGAGTGATTGACAAGTAGTTGTTTGCAGAAGAGCTGCCATACCAGTAGCCAACCAGAGAACGAGCTTGGTCGTGCCTTCTGTTTAGTTCATCTTTGTCATGTCGCTCTGCAATCAATTCGTGATTCGTTTATCAGACGCAGAAAAAAGTCTGCAGCTAATAGCGAAAGTGAGCAGCGTAGTGATATGGATATTACGATCTTGCAGCGCAAGCTCAGTAGCGCAGGTTAACAGAAAACGCGCGAAAGAGTTCAGTACTGAATTGTACAAACGTTGCTGTCACAGCCACATTCAGTCTGCAGGTCCCGGCGAACCGCCAGCACCACCCCTTTCAGTGTCCGCCGATCACTTCGTTATTCCGATTCTGATACAGTGTGTTTAAGCTGACCGGCCAGTTCCCTAGTCCTGAACCTTTAGAAGTCCGTAGACGTCGTCCGATAGTGATTTCTTTAAGGAAGGATAGAAAGGAAGAGTGGCTTTACCATCACGTCGACATCGAGCCCGTTACTGTCTGAGCACGAGCTCGGATGCTGTCAAGGATGGGGAAGGAAATCGGCCGTGCCCTTTCAAAGGAACCAAGTCGGCGTTTGCCTGTAGCGATTTAAGAAAATCACGGAAAACGTAAATCTGCATGGCCGGACACGGGTCTGAATAGTTGTCATCCCGAATGGGAGTCCAGTGTGGTAACGACTGGCGCAACCTCACGCTGTGACTTCTTTGTGGCTGCAGCCAACCTTATCTAGCCGAGTATACTGTGTAAAGCGGTCATTGGTGACAGCTGTGTTTCTGTCTTGTACGGTATTGTCATTGTATTTCGCACTGTTTCCTTTGGTGGTAATAAGTGTACGTAATTGTTGCAGTTAGATTCAGTATTAAACGTGTCAGCACATAAGACGATTTCATCATCATGAGTACTGATCACATACATTTAACCTCTCTTTACCCCCGTTGCGTTCGCGGTAGCTCCAACCACAGGTTAAGGTGCGTACTGTGCAGGGCCTCTCCACGTGGGGGTCAGTGCGTGTGTGTGTGGGGCGGGGGAGGGCTACATTCCTCTACTTCCGTCAGCCCCTCCTCTGGCATCACCCATCTTACTGTGTAAACATACTTTATAGCTCCAGTCCTCAGCCGACAAAAATAACGTGCTTGCTTCTGCTGCCGCTCATCGACTTTTGAGATCCAACAACACCGTCTGAAGTAGCAGCAAGATCTCCAGTATTGAATGTGAGCGAGTTGTGTAGACGGCAGACGTGTGAACCGAGCACGCTATTGCCACATAAACAACGTTAGCTATAGAATTCGGTCGTAGTAGTTCGTTTATGCTACTTGGACATAATGACACCACAGTCTTATACATACAGTCGCGACAAACACTTCCGCGAAAGTTATTACCGTGCGACAGTTGGAGCGAGACTAGCGCTCGAGCAGTGAGAAAGCCAGTTACCTGCGTCGTAAGGACAACGTGTGTTTTTAATTAGTTTTCTACTTAACTAACAAAATAGCTGTTACGTTTTGCGTTTCATGCATTAGTAAGTTTCCAAGAGTCATAAATTAGCGTGAAACAAATGTAAAAACGACCAAATCTCACTGATTCAGTGGCATAAACGGCAACTTACTGTGAAGAAATACTTTGGAATATTTGTATAATTTGGGTGTACTCCCACGAATGCAGGGGAATACAAACAAATATTTCATGCTTGAGAAGAATGAATTTCTGTTGTTGTTATTATTATGATCAGGAGTTTTCTTGACACACAAAAATTGTTTTAAAAGTGTCTAATGATTTGCGCATTGCTACAATTCACACGAATTCCCAATAAATGAATATTTTTGTAAATATAATTACTTTTGCGTAAAAAGCGAAAATGTTGAATGAAGATTCTTGGAGTTGGTGATTCAGATGTAGAACTATTGTGAAATTTCGTTGTTATCCACATTCGTTTGTTTTCATCGATGACAGGGCGCTGATAACCTCGCCGTTGGGCGCCCATAAGTTCCCAAACCACACACACACTTCTTCTGTGTCGGTAAAGAGTTTCATTTCCTTTGACGTTTTATTGCCACGTCTGTGTGGCTTTCTCTTCAGCTAAAGATGTGGTGGCTTATTTTGTACGTTACATAATGTAGGTTCTACATTCAGCACAGGTTTCCTTACGTTTCACATTGACTGATTTGGATGAATGTATAGCGAACAAAACTTCGCTTTGTTGGGTAGATGTACGACATCTTTCTGGAAAAGGCCATGTCTTCTGATGTTTACTGGCATCTTCAGTAAATATCTATACATTACAAGAGAATCGGGACTACACTGTCTGGCAAGGTGCCGTTTGATACATCCTAGGGTCCTTAGGGAAGTTCGGAATGACAAATGTGCCACCATTTTTTAGTTATTGTCGATTTTTATTTCACTACATATGATTGGAAGAGCAGTTGAACGGAATGGACAGTGTCTTGAAAGAAGGTTATAAGATGAACAGCAACGAAAGCAAAACGAGGATAACGGAATGTAGTCGAATTAAGTCGGGTGATGCTGAGGGAATTAAATTAGGAAATGAGACACTTAAGGTAGTAAAGGAGTTTTTCTACTAATAAAATAACTGATGATGGTCGAAGTAGAGAGGATATAAAATGTAGACTGGCAATGGCAAGGAAAGCGTTTCTGAAGAAGAGAAATTTGTTAACATCGAGTATTGATTTAAGTGTCAAGATGTCGTTTCTGAAAGTATTTGTATGGAGTGTACCCATGTATGGAAGTGAAACATGGACTGTAAATAGTTTGGACAAGAAGAGAATAGAAGATTTTGAAATGTGATGCTACAGAAGAGTGCTGAAGATTGTATGGGTAGATCACATAACTAATGAGGAGGTATTGAACAGAATTGGGGAGAAGAGGAGTTTGTGGCACAACTTGACTAGAAGAAGGGATCGGTTGGTAGGACATGTTCTGAGGTATCAAGAGACCACCAATTTAATATTGGGGGGCAGTGTGGAGGATAAAAATTGTAGAGGAAGACCAAGAGATGAATACACTAAGCAGATTCAGAAGGATGTGGGTTGCAGTAGGTACTGGGAAATGAAGAAGCTTGCACAGGATGGGGAGCTGCATCAAACCAGTCTCACGACTGAAGACCACAACAACAACATGCTTCCTATTTTATAAACAAGGTTACGAATCAGTATAAACGATAGTATTTACACTCGTGCGATATTGCACTCAGTAGCGTCACTTGCTGACAGCTTGTTGTGATGCTGTCGCAGTGGATAACAAAAAGCAGATTGAGTGTCGCGATTGTTGTGTTGGACTGTGATGACACTGCGATAGTTCGAGGTGGAAGACTTCTTTTCGTAGGCAGAAAAACAGTAACACTGTTTGTAGGAGAACACACGTACCTTTCCCAGTTATTTCGTTAAACCATCTCTTTTTCATACCACTCCACCGGCCCCTTCCCATTCTCCTGTACCGAGCGAGGTGGCGCAGTGGTTAGACACTGGACTCGCATTCGGGAGGACGACGGTTCAATGCCGCGTCCGGCCATCCTGATTTAGGTTTTCCGTGATTTCCCTAAATCGCTCCAGGCAAATGCCGGGATGGTTCCTTTGCAAGGGCACGGCCGACGTCCCTCCCCATCCTTCCCTAATCCGATGAGACCGATGACTTCGCAGTTTGGTCTCTTCCCCCAGACAACCCCAACCCCATTCCCCTGTGTGCCTGCAACAGCCCGTCGGAACTGCCCTGGGCATCGGTTTCCTGCAGAGGAGTGGTTAAATTTTAGGCTCTTAGAGTTTCGCTTTCCCCAACTTGCAGAAAGGTGTCAAGAAGTGAACGAAAATCGTGACCGTGTAGCGGCGCGACCGCAGCGCTCTGCATTTCGGGAGTATACGAGAAGGCTGGAGGAAGCTGGCAGCAGTGGCAGCAGCAGCAGCAGCAGCGCGCGATGACGAGCGCCGGTGTGGACTTGGAAGGTGTGCCCGCGCAGGCGAGCGAGTCGTCGCTGTCGGCGCAGCAGGCGCGACTGGGCGAGCTGCGAGAACTGGCGGCGCGCGTGGCGGAGGCGGCCGGCGTGGACGCGTCGTCGGTGCCGCTGGGCGCCGAGCTGGCGCAGCTGGGCCGCCGCCTGCAGGAGGTGCGGCTGGCGCTCGACCGGCTGGCGCAGGCCGCCGAGCAGCGCGCCGCCGGCCACCACGAGCTGCGCGCCGCCAGGCACTTCCTCGACTCCGTGCAGCAGGTCAGTGGCGTGGCGGCGCGTGCGCAGGCAAAGCCGGGTTCACACAGGCAACAAAAGTATCGCCACTGCTAATGGCGAACCGCAGTTGCCTTGTAGTTGCATGTGTGAACTCCTAGTTTTCGGTGGCGCCATTTAAGAAGCGCAACTTTTGTCACGCCACAAAAAGTTGAACTTGGTTCTACTTTGTTCCGCCATTTTGCCTTCTCCACAATCGAATAACGTCATTAGATTGCTACCTCGCGGCTGGATTCAAACCTTTCTAGTGCGTATTCGTTCGCAGATAGTGCTTTTGTTTGTGCGTTTGCTATTAATATGTTGAAATAGTGGTCAACAGAGACAATTATGAGATTCTTGGAGGTGTATCAAGAACGACAATGCCTTTGGAGCCACAAAAGCGAATCATACAAAGACAGAAATTTGAGAGATGCTGCATTAATTGGAATAGTAAACAGTATGCGTGAATATGTACCTGGAATTGATGTAGCTACAACAAAATTAAAAATTCGAAGCATTCGAAATGCTTACATGAATGAACATAAAAAAGTACTGAAATCACTTAAGAGTGGTGCGTCTACAGACGGTATTTATGAAACCAGCCTTGCTTGGTTTGAAGCTGCAGACCGGTTCTTAAAACATGTAGTCGAGACAAGAGAGACGAGAAACACTTTGGTAAGTAATATTTTACATTTATTATGTTTCCAAAACATCTTATTTAGTAATATGTACAGTCGTTTAATCAGCTGAGACAGGTGACGCCATTTTGCAAACTGCGCAATTACGAAGAATTTGTGGCGCCCCGTGTGAACGGTAGCTCAGAGCGCCACTCCAGAATGACTTGACTTGGGGCGATACTTTCGTTGCGTGTGTGAACCCGGCTTAAACCAGTTTCGCCACGCTTAACAAGCAGAGGTCCCCAGTGGTGGGATCGAATTTTCTTATCAATCTGTACTGTGATGCAGGTTAAGATCCAAGGAATCACACCATGCAGCCGTACCTTGGTGGACACACATTTGAGAGTAATCGACAAAAAAAAAAAAAAAAAGCGGGGGGGGGGGGGGGGGATTTCCCGTAATGCTCTGTAACTTTTCAAAAATATAATTATTTTTTACAGATTGGTTGCATTGCGTAGTGCTAAAGGCGCTGACCTCGCGTTGAAAATTATATTCGAACGAATATTGTCGTGTGCTTTAAATTTTTTTATTTTAAAATCTTTATCGAAACGACTTTCGTCGTTACTTTTATTCAGTTAATTGGTTTAAATATAATTTATTCTATTCCTTTGTTGCGTTATATTAGTCATCGTATGAAATACATAATTTGCTTTCATTTTTCTCCCTGTCAGTCTTTTTCCACTTGGAATCCTTGTTCACTTGATTTTGATCATTGTTGTGTATTAAGTTCCATTTTATCATCCTATATTTTCGTCCGTGTTATTGCATTCATTATTTCTGTTTCTCATTTTGCATTTCGTTTAAACCATTGCATATAGTGCACCAAGAATGTATGTTTTAAATGTTTGTGTGACGATTGCCATCCAAAAGCTGTACATCATGCAACGAAAAATACATTCTTGACACTATTGCGTAGTCAGTATAAATGTATTATTTCGGCTTTTGTTTTTTTAACCCACAGACCGGTATTTTCGAATGTTTAAACCTGATTATAGATAAATAAAAATTATTAAATTCACATGCACAAAGATTCCAAGTGGAAAAGGAAGGTTAGGAAGAAAAAATAATCAACTGAAGAAGTTAATACGTTGATTAAAATGACGTGATACAGGAATACAAATAAAAAATTGCGTGTAAATCAATTAATGAAATAAAAGTAGTGATCAAAGTCATTTCGATAAAGATTTTTTTTAAAAAAATCAGGGAAAGTGATGATATTCATACCACATCCTTTTTTTTTCTTTTTCCTCGATTATTCGCAAAGGAGGGCTCACTAGGGTGAATGGCAGCAGGGTGTGATTCCTTGAACCTTAATCTACATCACCGTATAGACTGTTCCAAAAACTCGATCCCACCGCCAGTTACCTCTCCTTCTTAGTCATGTTACGGCAGTGGGTTTTGTGTTTTCGTAATCTTTAATTAGTGCCCCCACACAACCAAAGATGACGTATGTCAGAAATGAGTGATATCCAAGTACAGGTATGCGAGTGGCATTAACGCCGTCCTTACGTTGTTCCACCAGAGTGCGTGATGATTCCTAGCAGAATTTAAGCGAAAACCTCCGTCTCTATTTATAAGATCACTTGCTTATTTTAGGTAGGGAATCAGTTGAGATAATCATTTTCTTCTTGTGGCTACCGTAACTGTAAATTTGTTGAAAGACATTGTAAAGTTTCCAACTCGGCTGTTACTTACTTACAAGTACTTACTTTTATTGAAACTCACACAGTTAAGCAATTTCTCCTTACAGGGCATTTTCAAGTGCTGGGAAGATGTCATAGTATTATCTACTTATTATATGCTCGCTCTCAGAACTGCTATGTCCATATATGTAGGCTCTGACAGTACATGAAAATGGTCTGAATGGCCAAAATTCGCCAGTTGGAAGAGCTTCAACAAAGGAAATACTTGTAAGCTACAGCTGACATGGAAACTCTAGGTGTAATTAGCAAGTGACTTATAAAGACAGAGATTTTTGCTTAAATTCCACTTGGAATCTGCCCTTTTCCTGACCAAAAAACGGACAGACAGATGAATGGTATTTGCTCACCTGTTGGCATTTCATATTCGTGCAAGCAGAAAATAAAATAAAAATTAATAGGACACCAAAGCATGAAATCAATCACTATGAGTTAACGCAGTGACAATTGCTTTAACTTGTCATAACACATGCCACAACTGCCTCCCCTTTCTTCACGCGTCGGGTTATAGAGCCCTACACTTGTTACAACCAGTTGATCATTGACGTCATCACCCCATGTATGCAACTGATTTCAGCATTGATATGTAGCCAAACACATGATCCTCGAAGGAGGGTAACAGTATTTTCAGTGGTTGCAGGAGCAACAGTCTAGGTGGGTGATGTGGACTTGTCAGACAGGCAAACACAGTAGCATTGCAGCGTGTATGATAGCAGATTCCTGGATGGAGGCTACTCGGGAGTATACCGTCATCAGAAAAGATCTAGTATTTGTTAAGAGTGTAGCCTTACCTTTAATGTGAAACATGGATGATAAAAAGTTTCGACAAAAAGATAATAGGAGCTTCTGAAATGTTGAGTAATGCTGAAGGCTAGATATGTAGGTCAGGTAATTAATGAAGATGGATGTGCTGGATCGAATCTAAGATAAATTTATGGCACAACTTTACTATTTTAGAGGTATGTACTGGATCGAATTGGGGAGAAATTTATGACATAAATTTACCATTTTAGAGATAGGCTGTTTGAAATGTGATACTATAGAACAATGCTGACTGTTAGATGCGTAGATCGGATAACTAGTGAGTGAGAGATATTAGTTTGAATTGTGGGGAAAAGAAATTTGTGGCATAATTTGTCTCAAAAGAAGGCATACGTTGATAGGAGTCATATTGAAGCATTAAGGAATAGTTAATTTGGTAATGGATGGAAATGTGAGGGAGTAACAGTTGTGCAGATGACCAAGACTTTGTGAATAGAGTAAGCAGGTTCAAATGGATGTAGGTATCTTCAGACTGAATAGAACAACAATCTCGACGAGGGTTTTTAAAGTGTGGGAGATGAAATTGTCCAATGACAGTGTGCTAGTGATTTTTCCAATTTGGACAGTTAATAAATTGGTGTTGTAGTCGCAAGTTAGCTGCAGATATTTTAATATGTTTGTGTGTTCGATGGATTTTTAGGTGCTGTATTGGAAATGGGGCAGGCGATGTACGATCTTCCCGCCCATCCCATGAGGGTGGGGGTTGCTTGGAATTTTAAAGCTACTAAAGCCAGATAAATTTCGATAACATTGCTTGATAATAATACGAACAGTGTTACGAATGTGGATATTACTACGCTAGCTCTGCGTGTGCGGGTGCTGTTACTGACAGCATCTGCTACATTAATCAGCCAGGATAATTTTGAGGCCAGTCTACGGTATAGTAACTTACCTTCGCGTATGAGATGTGGGTTGCATATTTTTAAAGGTAGGTGACGTCTTCACCTGTCTTCTTTCTCAATTTAGTTACGTCTCATCTTTCTTAACCGTACCTTGTAGTAAATCTTATTGGTGCAGGGAAATTACCTTATTGCCAATATGTGTTATTGAAGATTTCCGTCCATCACTGTGAGGGCATCTACTCACTATTTTCTCGCGGAAGTCTGTGGGTTGCCTGTAGTATTAGGAACATAGCCAATCGCGTTTACAAACATCTTAATTCGTTATAAAACTAGAAAATCACTCAGCACCACAGCTTTTGGCCATCACAGCTCTAGCGATGATGCCATTTCATTATCTGTTCGTGGATATAATTTTCTAACAACCGCTCAGATTACATTTTATTTTTATGCATTGGCTTGACTTTTTATGTACGTAATTATGACATGTTTGCTTGAAGCCGAGTGGTCATAACAAGATGTTATTGAAGAGGGGCTAATTGTGGTGATTAAGACAGAACAAGATTTTTTCATTTAAATTCCAACATTTATGGTGGTATGTAGAAAGGCACTCATAAGCGAGGCTTTGCAACTAACTTTGTACGTTTTTTTTGAAAGAATTAGTCTACAGGGTGTTATAAAAAGGTACGGCCAAACTTTCAGCAAACATTCCTCACACACAAAGAAAGAAAATATGTTATGTGGACATGTGTCCGTAAACGCTTACTTTCCATGTTAGAGCTCATTTTATTACTTCTCTTCAAATCACATTAATCATGGAATGGAAACACGCAGCAGCAGAACGTACCAGCGTGACTTCAAACACTTTGTTACAGGAAATGTTCAAAATATCCTCCGCTAGCGAGGATACATGCATCCCCCCTCCGTCGCATGGAATCCCTGATGCGCTGATGCAGCCCTGGAGAATGGCATATTGTATCACAGCCGTCCACAATACGAGAACGAAGAGTCTCTACATTTGGTACCGGGGTTGCGTAGACAAGAGCTTTCAAATGCCCCCATAAATGAATGTGCAGGAGCTCCATCGTGCATGAACCACATGTTGTGTCGTACTTGTAAAGGCACATGTTCTAGCAGCACAGGTAGAGTATCCCGTATGAAATCATGGCGGTGAATCGAGGAAGTACAGTACATACTGACGACACTAAAATGAGCTTTAACATGGAAATTAAGCGTTTCCGGACACACGTCCACATAACATCTCTTCTTTATTTGTGTGTAAGGAATGATTCCTGAAAGTTTGGCCGTACGTTTTTGCAACACCCTGTAGAAGTAATGCTCGTCGTTCTTCTCCCAGCGGCTGTTGGGGGCTGATACGTTTTCGCTCGTCCCGCCCCTTACAGAATTATATGTCGCAGAGCACTCGGCAGTGCTGGCATTTCGCGTGCGGCTGTTAAGCAGTACTGTTCCCGTGAGAAGTCTCCCGCGTACCTGGACTTCCGGCTGCTAATTGCAGCCAGGTCTTTATGATCGCCCGCGCTCGATGCCGTTCGCGGCACGCGAGCCGCGCCACCTACTTCTGCACAACTTGAGCTATTCGCGCCATTTGTTTCCGTCCGCCTGGCATTATGTATTCTGCAGCTCACTGAGCACGAACGACTTGGCTCGTGCGCCAGGCTGTACAAATTTCCGACGAAGTGAGGGCTGTCCTGATTCTCACGCCGAATAATTCGGCCCAATCTCAGCCGACGCCCACCTCGCTACTGCTGCGAGAAAATTGCAACAGTTTCCTTCCTGCTCTGTTTTCACGAATTGGATTTATGCTTGTGTTCCCGCGCGGCAGAACTCGCTCATTTCCGTTAATATAGATGGACGCTGTTCTGAGTGCTGAATAATTTTAAACAGAAGGCCAATCAGAGTATGTGCCGCATTGAAGTACGTTGGGCCGGCCGAAGTGGCCGTGCGGTTAAAGGCGCTGCAGCCTGGAACCGCGGGACCGCTACGGTCACAGGTTCGAATCCTGCCTCGGGCATGGATGTTTGTGATGTCCTTAGGTTAGTTAGGTTTAACTAGTTCTAAGTTCTAGGGGACTGATGACCACAGCTGTTAAGTCCCATAGTGCTCAGAGCCATTTGAACCATTTGAAGTACGTTGGTTTCCATAAATGAAGGAAAACTACAGAAGTGGTGATAACACTGTTGTGTCGATCCCGAAGAAGAGTGGCCCGGTGGGGGGGGGGGGGGTCAATGACATGGCATATGCGAAATAATATATCACAGTTTCGAAAAAACCCTCAAAAACTAGCATCTGGAAGGAGAGGAAATGTGAAATGAAATTTGACGAGCTCAAAAGGTAAATGGTTTTATCTCATTGTTTACTAAATCAAGTCAAGTGAATAAAGAAATTGGTAGTCCTTTGCCAGTAGGATGCTGCACGCCCCGGGGCTTGGATGCTTCGCTGATTCGGTTGGGAAGAGTGTCGTTCAACAGTCGTATCCTCTCTTGAGGTAAGCTGGCCCAAAACCGTTGCATGGGTCCTTGATGTCCTGTATATTGGCGCTGGCGCGGAAATACGTCCGGGCTGGTTGCACATGTAACTTAAGGCAGACAGATCAGAGGATCTTAATAACCAAACAGAGTATTTATGTATAATTCAGGTAATTCATAAACGGGCAAGCCGTGTGTGAACAAGTGTTGTTTTGTTGAAAAATTGTACCAGGGCACTGTTTCGTGAAAGGTAACATGTGAGTGCAGGATGTCTTTGACTTTTTGCTGTGCTGTCAGAGGCCCCTGATTCCCTACCAGAGATGGTATGAATTTATGGCTGCGGTTTGCCGGAACGTTAGCAAAATGTGGCCTCTCCCCTCCCCCTTTACTCCCATACGATAGTTACCTTTGGTACCGGTAGTGTAGAACGGAGATTCGTCCTTGAAAATGATGCAACGTCACACACCGTCGTATGCTTCTACCAGACCTCTGACAGTGTCCCACCATTGTGGCGGATTGTGAAGGGCTTATGTAGTTAGTCCATAGCTGTGCCGGATGACAGACGCAGACGTGAAGATGTTAGACGTACTTGGTACACAACAGGGCAGTCTTCGTTGTTACCAGTATTGGAACATTGACGGTGCTTGACAAGTGCGGTAATGGTATCTGTAGCTACAAGTAAGTTGTGAGTTTTCAGAACATTGCATTCACTAGTAGTTCGTATATTGCTAATGGCCACAATGTTGTTTGAACGCGAAAGTAGACAGTGGCAGGAGACGAAATACAAGCGACCGAACTATTCCAACATTTTACGATTCGGGCCTCCCAAAAAAGTTTACTAATAACGAGCCCACTGTCTCCTCTGCCCGTAAGCATGCTCAACGTCAGAGAGATGTTTACACCTAAACGACCCTGCATGCAGTCGTAATACGCCTTCTTCATGGACCACGTTGTCAGCCTTGCTGGTCAGGGTGCGCCAGCATGGCTCGAGGACAGGGGCAACATGGCGGCAGGCACAGCACCTGCGCTCCGTTCGCGTGCCCAAAGCCGGCCTTGAGAAACCGGCAAATCGGCGTGCTGCCCGTGCACGTGCAATTATCTAATGAAGCCCCGCGTCCTTGCAATTTTAATTGAATCACGGTTCCGGGGTGAGCGCTGCGCTGTGTTTGGGCAGGCGCGGAGAGCGCTAACGCCAGCCGGCCACGCGAGCTCCCCGGCGCTCTCGCCGCAAATTGTTTCGTCCCACAGTTCCAATCACTCTCCGCTGCGTGTGCTCCCATTGCTGTATCGCATGGGAAATCAAGCGTGCTTTCAGAACTCACATTGCCTTAAGAAAAGCAGAATTCTCACAATTGTAAGATTAAAATACGGACGCTTTGCCATATTGTCGCTTCCCCTCCCTCCCGCAGTCGTTAAAACCAGAACGCCTAGAAGATCACGTTGTTGTCTGTCTGTCTGTTAAGGTCCCTTTTACTCATTAATGGGTAGAAGCATCAATTTGAAATGTATGTAAAATACTGCGTAAGTCGAAGCAGTCCAAAGATGTGGCCGTATATATATAACATATTTTGATACTTGCAAACACCTCATCAAAAACTATAGGGTACTTCCTGTCGACCTAAACTCATTGATTTTGGCAAGAACCATGGTTTTACAATACAAGTAAACGGAAAAAACAGCAAATTGTTTATTTGTTATTATATCACAAAATATATTTTTTGCCATTTGTTACCCATCTGTCTGTCCATCCGTCCATCCATCCATCCATCCATCCATCCATCCATCCATCCATCCATCCATCTGTTAAGACCACTTCTCTCAGGAACGGGTAGAGATGTCAATTTGTCAATTAAAGAGTACCATCTGTGATTCCATTAATTTTTTTACATTCAGAGGTGCCTAAGCAGTTACCTTGATTTTGAATTAACTTGAATATTTGGTAATAATGATTCACCAGATTATTCGACATAAACACGCTACCTGATGTACACTTTTTCTGAAATTTAATATGAGATGGTAATCAGAATGTTTTACTTGTTTAAAAATATACCAGCACAGCTTTATCAAAGGAACAAATTGAACTTATATCACATGCAATTTCAGAGCTTGGCTGCTGTGGAAGAAGCAACAGAGCAAGATGCCGAACAACAACTGGGCGCCCTGCGTAGCCATCTGCTGGCTTTGGGCAAGACTGAGTCGCAACTGCAGCAGTTGAGAGGCTCAGCAGAGACCTCTGTAGATGATGCACCGGTTGTGGAAGTGCTTGCTCTCTGGCAACAGGTACCCAAACACTGAGAATAACTGACTTCTTTTAGCTGTCATTGGATCTATGCAGAACAATGATCATTTAATATTTTAGAGTAAAAACAAAAAAAAATACCCTTGCGCACACATCTCCAAAGATAATAGGACTTTTTATAGAATTTTTCAAAATGTCATGCTATTTATTACAACTTATCTTCAGGAAGCAAAATGTCATCACTCCCAGTAGACAAACATGAAAGTACACCAACAACCCTGACTTTCAGAACTAATTGTTTCCTCCTTAGTAGGAGAGAGGGTTGGATTGGCGAAGCATAAAAAGGAAGGGCAGATCATTCAGAACCCATAACGAGGGGGGCAAGACAACTGTAGCTTATCTCTGTTCAGCACATAAGACGAGAGGTGTTCTAAACTGTTATAGACTAGCCCTGTCATAAAGGGTCCTTTCCTCCACTAAAAGGACATAGTGCTTGTGATCTGATACATCCAATATTATTTGTTGTAATCAATTGCTTTTATTTACAGGTTGAGTGTAGAATCTGCCCTTTATTGTAGGTGACAATGAAATGAGCATTGTGTGCATTTTTAAAATATCACGTTGCAATCTAGATGATTAATACTTGCCATTAGAAAATCTACCAATTTATCAGTCATTGATAGAGGTGAAGTGAGAAGCGGAGATTTTGTGGGGGTGGGAGAGTACACTAATCTCGTCTGTTTCTATTGAAAATGAAATGTCGTGTGGCTAGGGCCTCCCGTCGGGTAGACCGTTCGCCTGGTGCGGGTCTTTCGATTTGACGCCACTTCGGCGACCTGCGCGTCGATGGGGATGAAATGATGATGATTTGGACAACACAACACCCAGTCCCTGAGCGGAGAAAATCTCCGACCCAGCCGGGAATCGAACCCGGGCCCTTGGGATTGACAGTCTGTCACGCTGACCACTCAGCTACTAGGGGCGGACGTCTGTTTCTATTAATCATTACTAATTCATTATTTTTTGCATACTCCACAGTATAATTCTAAATTAGTAATCATGTTCTATACAATATTTAATGATACAATGAAATTACAGGTAGATGTTTGAATATTTATATTTTAAACAGCAGGAATGGTGAGTGGAATGTAAATCAGAAAATAGTTTGTAAAATCATAGTGAGATTTGTTGAGGAAAATGGTATAGCATGTTTTAAATATAGCTTGAAGGACTTCATACTGGAAATAAAATGTGTTACATTTTACACTACAGGTATTCCGTGAGACTTTCCAACAATATCATCGATTGTCAGCTCGCTTGGTTCGTGGACAAGATGGTGCTGCAGCATTACGTTTGTGGCAAGAGTACCTTGTGCATGTCCAAGCATTCCTTTCGGCTGGAGTCCCTGGAGATTATAAGGCCCTTGCTGAACACCAGCACCTTTGTGAAGTAAGTTAAAAATATATTTAAAATTTGCTGAAATAAAGTAGGTTATGTTTATGCAATCACTACACAAAAAATAAAGTATATTTAATATGCTAAATTGTCTGAGTTGTAGAATGCGGAAGTGTATTTTCAATTGATGGTGTGTCTATAAAAAGTTTCTTGCAGGAATTACATGTGTCCAGGAATTAAAAAAAACAAGATTCAAAGTATTTCTTGTTAGCCCCTTCTTCATGCATTACTAGTGCACTTGGGTGCTGTTATTTCAAATATATCGTACTGTTGTGGTGACTAATATTAAAAAGCAACATACTTATTGTGAATAGATTATTATTTTACTTCAAACAGTATGTACTTATACATAAAAGTGTGCATTAATCAGGAATGTACTGAGGCTAGGGTGTGAAGTGTGCATTAATTAGGATTGCCCCAAGGGTGTGGCAAAATAGTCCCCTGCCAAGGACCTAGACACAGAGGGGCCACGAAAACGGAGTTGGGGGGGGGGGGGGGGGGGGGCGTAGACACCCCCCCCCCCCCCTCAAACCATGGATTATGAGTTGCTTATCCAAACAGTGAAATAGCGTTGAGGGTATGCATGACAATTACAGTGACGGCAGAATCTTGTCACTGCAGTTTCAGCAAATTACAGATCATAAAAAACTACTGAATGTCAGGTATAGGTGGATCAGACTGTCAGATTCAGCTACCTTCTTGATAGAATACATCACAGTTTCTAAATTTGACTTTAGCGATGTAATCAATGAAGCAAGAAAATTTTTGGAATGGAATGCGTTCTCAACACTTAATTTCCAGTTAATGTTTTATGCACTATTCATAATTTATGAGGAGCAAATAGTATATATACAAAGGTTGGAACTTAAATAGTGGCAACTGTTTATTCACAACCGATACAAAAGAGTTACATTTTTCCACCTGTTACTGCCCTTTATAGTAGTCACCAGCATTGTGTAGAACCCGTTGCAAGCAATGTGGAAGGCATAGTATACCGTTAGCAGAGCCCGTTCTGTTGATAGTGCGCATAGAGCAGTCTAATGCATGTCGAATGTCTGGAACAGTTCTGAAGTGAAAGTTATGGTGATTCTCATGTACAACCTTGATGGTGATATACTAAGGGAATAAATACCTGGTATCAAACAATGTCCTTAATCCAATATGGTCCTCCACGGCAGACCATCTGTGCACAGTATTACTGTTCGTTTTTGGAACATCACTTGTGACCAGCTTTGCGAATGAAGCGGCGACACTTTCTGCGCAACCCACCCATCATTTTGCACGACAATGCGCTGGTGCACACAGCGCAAGCTTTGGCTGCTTTGTTCGGTCGATGGGACTGGGATGTACTGTACTATCCACTATACCCCCTGGACTTAAGCCCTTGTGACTTGATTTGATTCCAAAGATGAAGGAATCACTTCATGGAATTCGCTTCAGAACTGTTCCAGAGATTCGACAGACAGTAGACCGCTCCATTTGCACCATCAACAGAACAGGCTCTGCTAATGGTATACTACACCTTCCACATCGCTGGCATCAGGTTCTACACAGAGCTGGTGACTACTTTGAAGGATAGTAACAGGTGCAAACATGTAATGGTGAAGAATCTGTTTTAACACACAACAGTCTTTAAAGTATTGAGTTTGCAAAGTGGCACGATGCTGATAACAAGATTCAAAGTTTAGGATTGTGGTGGCTTTCCTAAATTTTGGAAGGTGAATGCCTGGATGACTCCTTTCTGGCAGATGAAGACTAATGTTATTTCTTCCCCTTGTCCAACATGAGAGCTCCACGTCTAGTAATGTCATGACCTAAAACATGATAAATCTTAATTTTTTTTGTAATATCAAATTTTTGTTGTTGGTATTGCAATGAGATCACTATGTACTGTGCCAGTAATCTAGTTCTCTAAGATAAATATGGATTGCAGTACATTTCCTTATACTTCTTTTTCCATTCTTTCGGAATAGAAAGTTCAAGAGGGACTCTTAATGGAACGAAAATCATTATTTTGTAAATATTTTAGATTAAATTTATAGTAACTGAATTTCTGTTGGTGCTTGGCAGAACATGATGATAATATTATTAAAGGAAAATACTTCCTAATGTTCAGCAAAATTACATTGATTTGGTCACTCATTCATATGTTCTTTAAAAGTGCAATCTCAAAAGATAGTCCTTCGTATTAAACAAGGGAAATTATTTATGATTCCTTATTCATTCAGAGTCTTTGTAAGTAAAATGCCAATGAGATGCTACATTTTGTAATGTGAATGAACTACTGCAAAACTGAAGAGTGTTTTCTTTTTGTATCTATACCTGAACATGGCACAAGTTGGCTATTAGATTTTCTCATCACACCTAATTTTCTTTATTGAATGGAAGTACAATATTTACTGTAAATCTTGATGTTTATCTTTTTGTTTTTGAAAGTATTAAAACTCAAATTCCAATTTGTCACAACAAGACCACCAACCATTTCATTTTTAACCAATTCTTATGAATCTGGAAGTCAATTACAAATTGAAACGTCATTATAGCATGCTTGCTTTTGTTTTTCTTTTCCTCTAATAAAAGTTCCTGCTTTGCAAACTTGCCAACAGTTGATGTCAGTACTCAATGGATAACCACCATAAATCTATTCTTGTTTCATTTACCAAACTCGCATATTATACTGGCTTTAGTGCAGTTCATTCATAGCTCTTAAAAACTTTAGAATAAGCAGTTCAATTTTGTATGTTTCCAAAAGAAAGAAGAATAAATTAGTGTTTGTTTTAATGAACAGCATCTACATGTAAAGAGGATTTGTTTAAAGAATTCTGGCAAATTTAAAACAAGTCATTGTAACATTTAAGTTATGTCACAATTCACTACTAAAAATTGTAAAATGTTACCTTTCGTTGTTCAGCATAGAGCTTTTTTTATCATATTATCAGTTATCTTGATGTTGAAGTTAAATTGACATTTTTTTATAGTGTAGTGAAAATTCAACATCTTATCTCGTATGCAGGTACATCAGAATCTACTGACCAACCAGCAGAATGTGTTGCTGTCCAAAAATGACTCGGATGGGCTTTTGGGTAGTGGTTTAATAGAATCGTCAGTAGTGGAACAGTTTGCTTCACTGACAAATCTCCACAATGAGACATTGGCCCGTATTATGGATCGTCATGCAGAGGTACGCGCTCGCCTGGATGCCTGGGATCGTTATCGACAGGATCAGGCAGTTCTCTTGGCTTGGCTACGAGACACCGAGAGGGAGAGGGCACGCCTTCAGCTTCGGTACATACATCTACGCTGTCTGCCCAAAATTCTTCTTCGGATACAAGTGAGTAAATTCATGATCATATAATTCACTGTGAACTCTCATGTTTTCAAGGTGTGATTGATTAATGGTTTACTTCTGAGTGTTCAGCTGAGTTTTTATTTCCATTTTGCATATTTTGACAACCAAGCCAGGAAATACAAACTTGACTGAATATCAAGAAATGCACCATTAATTTAATTTCTTGTTTTTAAAAGTAATCAGACTTTTCTTAGAGTTATATTATTAGAAAAAAGTCAGAGAATGGAAGAAATGAACTTATCACACTTTCACTAAATAGGTATTCTTGGTGTGCGAGTTTTCTAAACATGCACGCTATTGTGCCATTATTTGTAATAAGCTTTCAAAAAGACTTCTAAATACTTCGGTAAATTAATGTATTGGTTTCAAGAGCTGCATACATTATTTTTAGATCATTACTTATTTTATCGTAAATCGTATTGACTCATTTCAGTGGTGACTCTAGGAGTCATTATTCTCTGGTACTGGCAGGATAGCTGTAGTGGTGATGTTACTTTATTCATGTCCTATAATAAAAAGCATGCCTCCCAGTGGGAAGTATTCATGGTTGCTTGTATGTTGCGTTCTAGGCATTGATTGAGAAGATTCCATCTGGTGAGGTGCAGGCTGAATCACTTCAACAACAACAGTCTTCCTTGCTGACATTTTGTGATGAAGCACTCGCTACATCAATCCGTATGGAACATGCAGCTATTGTTCAAAGGATTTCCAACTTGGGTGCAGCACTTGAAACCTGGCGTGAATTTTTGGAGCGAATTTCAAACTTAGCTGCTTCATTTGAGCAGCAAGCTGCAGCAGTGACAACAGCATTCAATGAAGTACGCTCCACAATTGAACAGAGTGGTGCAGACACTCCTGTTTCAGTTAATGCCGTCTCTGAACGCCTTGAACGGCTGAAGGTGAGAGCAATATCGTTTGTAAGCAAATGTTCACTGGTGCCTGCCCCCCCTTACACACACACACACACACACACACACACACACACACACACACACACACACACAAACACTTATTGAAATTAAGATTTCATTTTGAACGAATACCAAGAGTTAATTTAAGTAAGAAGTATCTAACAGCTGGAAAAAATCTTGAAACATTATCTCCAATAGAAAGAATGCAATACTTTGCTTTAAAGAGTGATAATATCAGTGTACATGGCAAAAGCAGCAATTTTGAAGTAAATGTAAGATATATAAATGAAAATGATATCTAACTGATTTTGAGGTGTGTAATTTATCACCCACATCAGAGATACAGGCTTTTGTTGCTAAAAAAAAGTGGCATAAACAGTTTTCAGTACCTGATGAATACGTTTGAAAGTAATTGGACATATTTTAAATTAATGTATGTTAATACTATTTGCTAAGTACATAAGATGCATATATGCTTTGGATAGGATTTTACATAATGTGCTCGTCATGTTGTTATTAAATCCTATTGTCAAATTGTGAGAGAAAAAGATGGATATTTAGTGATAGATGTTGCTTCTGTTTGTTTGTTTGTGTGTGTGTGTGTGTGTGTGTGTGTGTGTGTGTGTGTGTGTGTGTGTGTGATGAAGTTTTTCAGTTTTGCATACTTATTGTCTCTATTCTAGGAACTACGTACACAGCTAGCAAATCGTACTGCTGATTTAGAGTCCCTTGGAGTAACATTGGAGCAATTGAAGGAGTGTGCTGCACCACAGGATATGAAGGCAGCAACACAGCGAGCATGGTTGCTGTGGCAAGCACAAGCTGATCTGGAGCACCAACTGACACTGCTCTGCCACAGACTCGAGGAGCGTATTGGATTAAGGACGTTGTTTGATACCAGGTATTTATTCCCTTATGACGACACACAATTGCATGCATTCAAGGGCTATTTATGATTTATGATTCTTATGACTAGTGATGTATAGCTTGTATGTAGTAAACTTACTGCATGGGATGTGACTTTTCTATATTGCTTCTAAGATTCACAGAAGCCAATAGCCTCTAGGTGTCATGATGCTATCACATTACTAGGATTTATATTTCATGGTAATGATAAAAATGTTAATTTTCTATCAGCTTATTTCAAAATGTGCATTATCATAAGAAAATTGGATTGCAGGCAATCTCGCTTCATGACTTGGGCATCAGAAGTTGAAGCACGTTTGGAGCGCAGCAGCACTGCAGATGCAGAAGAGGTTCTAAGGAGACTAGAGACAGAATTGCAGGCTGAAGTAGCCCTTAAGAGGCGAGAAGCAGAGTGGCTGACTCGAACCGGGCGTGAATTGCTTGCTGAGATGGACACAAATGCTGATCCTGAATTAAAGGAACGTGTCGAACAAGTTGAGACTCGATGGCGAGAACTGCAGGATCTTGGTCGCTCTCGTGCAGCACGACTTGCTGAACTACTGCAGGTGTGAAACACTCTCTTTCAGTAACATGTTACTAAGTTTTACTTCTCCCCCCCCCCCCCCATCCCCCCCTCCACCACCACAATGACCATTGCTTCATAGTCCAGCATTGTAAGTGGAAAAATAAGTATAAATATTTCATTTGATGTGCAATATCCTTATTATTCGTTTTTTCTGCTAATAGAAAAGAACACCAGTTTGTAATTATGCAGAGCAGTGTTAAACAGTGTGTTGAAAAGTGCCTAAAATGTATTAAAGAATTTTTGCTATGTGTTTCTCACATCATCACTAAACTCAGGTTTCATAGTGTAAGCAGAACATTCAATTCAAAGCTTCTGATCGTTGTGAACTGTTGGCAGAGAAACAAATATTTGGTAAACTTTTTTAATAGGAAATACATCAGTAATTCTATTATTACATGACAAGTGTCTGCCTGCTTAGCTGTCTGGTAACATGCTCACCTCCCATGTCAGTGGGCCCAAGTTTGATTCCCAGCCAAATTGGAGATTTTCTCTGCTCAGGGACTTGGTGTTGTGTTGTCCTCATCATCATTTCATGCTCATCACTGGCACGTCCCCCAATGTGGCATTGACTGAAATACCACACTTCAGTTTTAAAATTTGCTCTGCTCTTTAGTTTGTTCAAGCAGATGTGTAAATTACATTGTATAATTTTAAATGTGCCATATTATTACTACAGATTTTCAATCAATGAATTTAATTTAATGTGAAAAGTGCTAGGTTTGTTATATTCTTATAAGGAAGAAGCTCACAGAATAGGAATAAAAAAGGTAAAGTACAGACTGAGACAGATAAAGTTCCAGTAGGAAGAACATAGGGTACGTAAGTAATGGCTGAATCACTAATAGAAAAATTGTGTAATAAACATACATGTCACCCTTGTTGTTGTTTGAATGGAAATGAGCCATTGAGACACACAACAGTGCATTTTGTTTTTAAATATTCCAAGGTTGTTACTATTTGAATTTCCAGAGTAAATTGTTCTATGTTGTTGTACGGAATTGATTGGTTGCTAATGAGATAGTCACCATAAACGCTAAACCTCATATTTTACCATTGTCTGCAAAATCCACAGCAGAGTATTAATATAATGAAGAAAATGATGTTCATATATAAAAAACCATAGTAGTTTAATCTTCCAGATACAAATTAACCATCATTTTCATTATTACTTTGCAGACCATGTCTCAGTTAGAACTGCGCCTTGCTGAGCTACGTGCGTGGCTTCACCAGGTTGAATCAAAGCTGGCCACTCCATTAGTATTTGAAACGTGCAGTAAGGAGACTGTTGACCAAAAGCTCCATGAACATGAGGTCTGTATATCTCTTAAATTTACAATTTTCCTTACTTAAGTACAACCATTTTATTTTCTCAGTTCAGGTTCCACTTTATGTCAATATGAGGTGTCTTGTCATATGTGCTGAAAGTATCATCCTTCATTTTTCAGGAATTACAGAAAGCAATTGAGAAACAAAGCAGTAATGTGGGAGAAGTACTTAATCTTTGTGAGCTGCTTCTGACAAACTGTGAAGCATGCAAAGCAACAATAAATACAGAATCTATTACTATAGCAACTGATATGTTGGAACAACGGTATGTATCACCAGTGCCTTTGCTATTACCTCACTTTTATCATTGCATTACTGACAGTTTCTTGTTTTACACAGTCAAAATTTAAATTTATTTGCTGGAAAACAAAAAATGATGAGTCTTTAATGAATTTTTGCAGCAAGGTACCGTTATAGAAATACTAAAATATGCTGTTATGAAACCATTATTTAAAAAGAACAGATCACAATATTTTTACTGCTATTCGATCTGTCTGCTAACTAGCTTCCAGAGTTCCTTGAGAAACTGGCACATATGAGAGCACAATATTAGTAGATGTCATTTCATTTTCCAAGAAGGTGTGTCAACAAATGATGCTTGATAATCCTGTTTTTTGGTAGATCAGATTGTTTAAATAATATAATGTCAGAGTTACTGGTATCTTCGGTGTTCTAGCCAAACATTCTGATTGTGTAGTCCACAAAATTGTTTTACTCAGTTTCAGTGATTTATGTTACAGATTTGACACTTTTAAGTGTTGCAAATTTATCATCTTTGAGAATTATACAGTGCACTTGTGACGTCTGCAAACAAATTATTCATAAGACATCCTACACTGGTTTAGTGTAATGTAAATGTAATTTATACATAAAAACAAAGATGAGGTGACTTACCGAACAAAAGCGCTGGCAGGTCGATAGACACACAAACAAACACAAACATACACACAAAATATTTAAATATGTCTGCTTGTGTCTGTATGTGTGGATGGATATGTGCGTGTGTGCGAGTGTATACCTGTCCTTTTTTCCCCCTAAGGTAAGTCTTTCCGCTCCCGGGATTGGAATGACTCCTTACCCTCTCCCTTAAAACCCACTTCCTTTCGTCTTCCCCTCTCCTTCCCTCTTTCCTGATGAGGCAACAGTTTGTTGCGAAAGCTTGAATTTTGTGTGTATGTTTGTGTTTGTTTGTGTGTCTATCGACCTGCCAGCGCTTTTGTTCGGTAAGTCACCTCATCTTTGTTTTTATGTATAATTTTTCCCACGTGGAATGTTTCCTTCCATTATATTAGTAAATGTAATTTATACACTTCTTCTCCCCCTCCCCTCCCCCCACTCTTCCCTCCGTCTGATCAGGACTGGTACAGCCATTGTCATACATTTAGATTTAACACATTGACGAGCAGTGTACACATTGGATTTAATACATTACAGATCATAACAAACATAAAGTTACAGTATAATCATATTGGAAGTTGACCTGCTTTTCCAACAAAAAGTATACAACAGGCAGTATACTGTCAAGTCTTTCAAGCAGAGCAGTACAGCTACACATATCAGCAAACAGCATCTGATAGTGACCAGACATTGTAGGAGGTGGCTGGCTGTGCTATATCTGTCCGTGCAGTCAAAACGCATGTGACTGACACCCTTCCTTTTACCACAGATGCAGTGATGCAACCAGACAAATATGATGTAAGTGCTTCCCATAGCAGCCATTGTTGAATGTGAGTTACTTTACAATATTTGTCAGTCATTGGGAGCATTGATTTTTCTCGTGCCAGAAGTTAGGATTCATCATTGGGTTCAATTCGACATAATCTTTACGTTTGCATTTGCAGGTCTCTTGCAGTTCTGTATTCAATTCTCTCTGATGTTGGTTTATTAGCATTTAAAAGATTTGTAGCTGGTAATTCCATGTATCCCCTCACTCCATCATAGGTGGTTGCTTTGACTAGCTTGTCCGCTGTTTCATTGGTAGGTGTTCCACAGTGTGCTTTTACCCAGTACATTTGTAACTTTCTGATTCCTTTATTTGTGGTGATCTATAACATCAGATTCATGATGTGATATGCTGTTGTAAGGTTGTATTTTCCGCTGCATTAGATGTCTTTAATAGTTCCACCACTCATCTGGAATTGGAAAGGGTGATGAACTCAGAGTTGACATGCTCCTCAGTGTATTGCAGAATAGTCAAAAACTCGGCACTATTCAATGTCCCTCGATAGCTTCAAGAAAATGCAGTATTAAAATTTAGTGATCTGTAAATACAGCAAGATAATGATTTCAGCTCACAGGAAATCCACATTTGCTACAGGTACAGTTGTTCTTGTTATATCCTTGACATGTTCAAATGACTCAGGTCATGAATCATTGCGTTAACGTGGAATTTGTCGCTGGTAAAGATGCTACGAATGTGCATTTGTAGTTTATGTTAATATTTGCTGTCTTATACCCCAGTTAGGGTTAATAACTCACATAATAACAATCCTCTTAGTTCAGAAGATAATTCTGATTGTAAGGATATCCATTTTAGACATTATTGCAGAAATCTCCCTTGAATTTTTAAAGTATTCTGAGTGCAATCATATACATACACAGTCAGAAAAAAATTGCAACACCAAAAAATAATTAATGTAGAGTAATGAAATCTCTGCAATATATTTGTCTAGGTAATTAACATTAGTGATTATCATTACAAGATCACAGGTTAATGTAAGCATGAGATAAGCCATTGCAAGTGTGAAATGCTGGTACTTTAATGACTGGTGTAACCGAGAGAACGTCGAATGCAAGCAGGCAGATGCGCATGCATTGTGTTGTACAGGTGCCAGATGTCAGTTCGTGTAATAGAGTTCCATGCCTGTTGCACTTGGTCAGTTGATACAGTGACACTTAATGCTGTTTGTTGTTGATGCTGAAGTTGAAATTCATTGACGTCCCATATGTGCTCGATTGGAGACAGATCTGATGATTGAGCAAGCCAAGGCAGCATGTAGACACTGTAGAGCATGCTGGCTTGCAACAGCAGTATGTTTGTTAGCATTATCCTGTTGGAAAACATCCTATGGAATGCTGTTCATGAATGGCATAAAATTTTGCCATCAGGGTGCGTGGGATAACTCTACTGTCATACAAAATTGCACCCCAGAACACAAATCTACATGTAGGTCCAGTGTGCCTTGGCTGCAGACAGGTTGGTTGCAGGCCCTGAACTGGTCCCTCCTGACCACCACATGGTCATCACTGGCACCGAGGCAGAATCAGCTTTCATCAGAAGACACAACAGATCTCCCACCTGCCCTCCAATGAGCACTCACTTGACACCATTGAAGTCGCAAATAACAGTGGTTTGGAGTCAGTGTAATGTATACTACAGGGTTTCTGGCTCAGAGCTGTCCTTAAAATAACTGATTTGAGGCAGTTTGTTGTGTCACTGTGGTGCCAACTGGTGCTTATATTATTGCTGCAGATGCAGTAGACTGAACAAGATAGTCTTCCCTCACGGGTGTGCCACATGGCTGTTGGAAGCTCACTCTTCTGGTGACCACACATTCTCATGACCACCACTGCCAGCAATCATGTGCAGTGGCTACATTCCTGCCAAATCCACCTGCAATAGATAGAAGGGACATCCAGCTTCTTGTACCCTATTACACAACTTCGTTCAAACTTGGTGAGTGTTGATAATGGTGTCTTTGTCACCTGAAAGGAATTCTTGACTAACAGCTCACCATGTTCAATCTGAAGGGTAACTAACACTCACAACCATTAAAGTGTATATTAAAAGCAAACCTGATTTGGATCCTCATAATGGCACCACCAACACCACTCTTATGCACCTGGTGCAAAATTTTAATAGACATCATTTCTGAGATGTAGAAACATACCTACCAACTATCGTTTATGTTGCTCAATGCCTTCTTGGTGTTGCAGTTTTTTTTCCATCAGACTATTTTCCATTTTGTACATCATTGCCATAGATTATGAATTTCATGAAGTGAAATAATAGCTATTGACATTAGGCCGAAGCATAACTAGCTAATAGTCTAAAAATAGTTTAGTCTTGTCTCAAAAGTTTTCATTCTCCAGCATGAAGCTCAGCCATTTAATGAATGTATAACCATGTACAATCATAATCTGGTGGAAACTCTTATGCATAGGGCTGGTTCAAGGACATCTCTTCACACAAGGCATTTGACAGTCTTCCTAACCCCCTGTTGACACTTCCACTTTCGCACTTGTCATTTTTCTCTACTAATTGTGAGACTGTATACAAACCTTGTACTCGAGCACCCTCGGTACCCCTGACAGCTTGTCCCCCCAAGCGACCACTACTAATTGTGTCCTCTATGGAAATATTAAAGCCTCTGGCACCCCTCTTAGCGTGGTACCCCAAGCCCGAACCCAAAATTTTTTTTACAAAACTGATGCGGAATTGATCCTTTTTAATGAACATCACAGCAGATGTTGGAAATAGCCACCAGTGATGTCTGTGGAGCATTTTGGTAGGTTTATCAAATTGGTGTGCTCTACCTGAGGGATAGCTGCAACAGTGTTTTCAATATTCTGCTGTAGTAGCTCCCAGTGCGCGAGGATTATTTGAGTATATCTGACCCTTCAATTTTCCTCATGGGTAAAAATCGTAAGGAGTGAGGTCAGGTGACCAATGCAGCCAGGGGGTTCCACTGTCTCCTCTCCTCACCAAACATCTCATGCCCACATCACAAGGTTGTCAAGGCAATATATGCTGTTGCCGTACATTGCTGAAAATATCCATAAAGTTGTTAATTTTCTGTTAGGTGATCCACGTATGGATTAAACAGAATATGGACATATTTGTCAGCATTAACAGTTAGTGAAGTAATTATGTTGTGATTTGGACACCAGTCATTGTGCACTAACGCCAATTTTGAGATATTGCAACTGTGACTTTGCATATCCTGACAAGCTGGACCAGCACTCACCTGAAGAAATGGAAAACCAGTGATCCAAAAGGCCTGATTCCACTTCGCTCAGAAACCACTGGCAGCAATCACCATGTGAAAGCTTATCTGGACACCTTAAGTTGTGCATAACAGCAAATTAGTAACGATACAGATGCTGCAGTCCTTTTTTGATAATGTTTCAACACAGTAATCTCTTCAATTCCCAAATGCACAGATAAGTGGTGTGGAGGTCTCATTGGACTTTGTTATAGGCTTTCCTAACCGAAAAGAAAACATTATTCGAATGAAGGATAATGTTTTCTTTTCGGTTAGTTACCTTTTTTATTTGCTGCAGAGCCTCCTCTGTGCAGTTTTGCCACTAAGTTTTGCATTGCAGACTTCACTGGAGATTTTGCCGAAACACTTTTAAGTCGTAAACTTTTGCAGAAACTGTTCTGCACAGGTTTTGCACAAATAGTGCTTCACATGATACTAAACAGTGAAGATGTAATATTATATTGTGAGCACCATTTTATGTTGGTTTCAACTGTTCATTAAACACATCTGTTCCCCTCACTCGCTCAAATGTAATAACACTGTGAAGTACTTGGGAAAGAGCGTGTGGGAGATGCGCATGCACACACATGTGACAACAATCAATTGGTGGGTCAGAATCACAGTTTCCAGTATTTTCTGTGATGGGCAGTTCTGATCACTAACAAGGGCCAATTCCACTGAATCTTACAAATATTTTCCGTGCCAGTTTTATTTTTCCCACCTTCTATTTTAAGCAGTAACATCTGAGGTCTATTTTAAGCAGTAACATCTGAGGTCACAATTTCACAATAATGGAGTCACAAATTTCCTAATGTGTGTATATGTGCATTTATGATCTTCTAAATCTTCTTGTGTGTGTGTGTGTGTGTGTGTGTGTGTGTGTGTGTGACAGAGAGAGAGGGGGGGGGGGGGGGGGAAGAGCTGTTTTGATACTAGTCCGCAGCATTGTTTTGATGTATCTTTTTCATATGTATCGTACTTGGTATTCAATGCTCAGTTAAATCTTCAAATCAGTCATTATTATCAGCATTCAGATGTGAGCACAGTATTTGGTTAGAAATGATCATGTAGAAATAATTGGTTAGAGGAGCTGGAGGGTAAGAAGAATCCTTTTCACACCTTGGGAAACACTGATAATAACTTTCCTTCATTAGCTTTATTTATTTGAGCCCACTGTCTTCTACCCAACATTTCGTTGCTGCCCTGTACATAGATAAAGTAATGTATCTAAGTCTCAGCAAACTGGGATCACAATCATTTGAATTAAGTTTAAATTTGTCAAATATTGCTGAGAAATCAGTCTTTCCTTTGATTTTCAACAGATGTTAACAAAATGTGGCCTCCATATGGAAAACACATTTTCTCATAGTTAATTCATCTTGCAAAATGTGCCATACTCTTTCTTCTAATATAAAATAGATTATGAATATGCACACACCTTTAGTTACTGGTTGTTAAATGAGCAGATATGTGAAGTTGAAATTATAATCCACAGCAGAATTTCAAGCTTGATTCTCGTCTTTAATGGGCGACCACTTGTGCTATTCGTACATGCCTGAAAGATGTAATTTATCACTGGATACCCTTCATACCTTAGTATTCTCCTGCAGCCAATGAAATGTGTGGAAAGAGGCAAGATGCAAGTTGAAACTTTTGAATCAGCCACTATGGCCTACACTAATAGTGCAGTTGATATGAGTAGTGCACTGTTTGTCAAAGGCAGGGTCCATGTTGGAATGTTGGTCTGGCATACAATTTTTAACAGTCTTAAATATTCATAGCAATCCATTCTCTGCAAATTAATAACAATAAAAAAGAAGCCATCCAGTACCATACTGTGTTATTTCCTTGGTATTATCACTTGTGGTTGCATTATTAGAAAATTCTTTATGTAATCTTCTTAAGAGAGCTGCAAGTACACTCGGATGCAGCCATTCATGTTGTGATAAACTATTCAAAACAAAGAATATTTAGGTCACACAGAATTAAACTTTATCGATTCTGCAGATGAAGTTGACATTCTATACCAGATTCAGAAAGTTGTATGAAGCTAGAGAATGATTAACACTCAGGCATTGCAAGTGCTGAAGGTAGCAAGCTGAGAATATTGAAGTGTGGTGTTGATATTTAATTAATACAACTCTTTTCAGAAACTAAAGAGAATTTTATTGTAATTGTTTCAGGTGGAAGAATGTCTGTGGCCAGTCGGCAGAACGCAAGC
This sequence comes from Schistocerca piceifrons, assembly GCF_021461385.2. Taxonomy (NCBI): domain Eukaryota; kingdom Metazoa; phylum Arthropoda; class Insecta; order Orthoptera; family Acrididae; genus Schistocerca; species Schistocerca piceifrons. Next base: position 23,523,223 of record NC_060143.1, on the reverse strand, counting down.
GACGTATCATTGCCGTCTGCCAGTTGATACAGGACTTACAGAAGCTCTGCACTGAACAAGAAGACTGGCTCACTGCACAGGAGCTGGTTTTGAAGGAACTCGACAGTCGGCAGGATCTGCGGTCACAATCTGAGATCCAGTCTTTTGTTTCACGTATCGATGTGAGTTGTAGTAATGAGAGCAGTGTAAAGTAGTGAAAAACATCAAGAGTATGTAGAGAAGTCCACTAGAACTTTTAAGTAGAAATTAGAGTAACTTATATGCTGCAGGAGAACTCATTTAGATTATTTACTATTTTTACAATTTAGAACTAGCATAGCTGATTAAAAAAGTACCTAACTGTTGTCTGTTTTGGATTAGGGTGTGCTGAAGGAGGTGGAGACACGTGCTCCAGCCCTCCGCATCCTGGACCAGTCTTACTCCCGTCTGCACAAAGAGAGTACTCTCCTCGAACCAGAGAATATGCGGCAGCTGACATCTGGAGCTCGATCAGTACTTCGCCGTTGGCATGACCTAGCACCTGCTGCAGCTGCTGCTCAACAGAGGCTATTCAGAGAACTGCAGCGATACCGGGACTTCGCTGCTGCACATAGTAGAGCACTTGTTGCTCTCACGCAGTTTGACATTAGTCTTACACAGGTAATACTTTGTTCACTTTCACTGCCCTTCAGAAAATTGATACAAATTTCCTATGTGATTGAAATTGGTTTTATTAGTTGTCCATGTCAGGAAACAGTACATTACATTTCACTTTTAAGTGTTTCTAATTTTGTTATAATAATTTCTAGCACTCACACTACAGAAAGTTGGGTAGATACAGATGGTGTACTGTTTACAAATCGGTATTTCTTTTGTGTGTTTATTGTTGTGCTGTGCACAAGATGTAACCATTAGTGGAAAGAACAATAGAGAAGCTAAGCTCAGTAAGACATTAAGTAATCTCATTTTACACAGTAATAAACATTACTGTATTTGTATGTCAGAATCAGAGGGTTCATATTCTCTTGTGGAAAGTGCATACTTATTGACCATATTATGTACTTCAATTTCTAATTGTGTTAAATTTGTTTTTACAATTCCAAAATCTTGAAAATTACCTAATAATTTTGTGGTAATTTACTATGTATGAGGAGTTATACTTAGGATACTTGTCCATTTTACATATTTGTTTAAGACCTACAATAATGATAAGTTGCATTACTTGAGATGGGTAATGTTTCTCAGGCACAGCACTTAACAGAACAGTTGGACTCGTCACAGTTGACACAGCTAGAGACTGATCTGGAAGCATTGTCACCATTGGTTCAAGAAGTGGAGGAAGTGGGTAATCGAGTATTACAACGATGTAGCCCTGAAGAAACATCTGAATTGCGTGGCATGCTGAATGAATGCCAGCTTTTGTGGTCAGATATTCGTGAACGCTTCTGGCAACTACGGGAAAAGTGCAGCTCCCAGGTTTGTGTTTATAGTCATTGGTTTAATTTGTTGTTCAGCATAACAACTGGTTAGTTGCAGCATCTATAAACTGCCATTGGTGCCAGACTTGTGAGTAATAGCAATGGACTCCGGGATCGGCTCTAATTACCAGATAGTGACATAATACGGATCAATAAAACATACAATCCATTAGTCAAATCCAACTTTGTTGTTGATGTAAACATGAAAGAAAGTGGAAATACCTAACCCTTTTTGGTACTGTGTGGCCTTTTGGATTTGTATACGATGGCTTTCCTTGTTTTTTATATCCTGTAGTTACTCTTTTCAGTTTGTCAAGATGCACTACAAACCTTCATATATTTTCATCTCAAGCGTTCAAGACTTAAGCTTTAACATTTTTATCTGTATTAACTTTATTTTCTTGTCCGTGCATCAACTGTTCAACTGAAGTGAAGTATTCTCTTAGACATGCAACATATATACTTTCTTATGAGATTTGGTGTTAAGAACTAGATGCAATTAGAGAATAATAGTAACATTCCTAAATATGACATAGCAACAAAAAAATTCTGCAGTACTTGCAACTTAACTTCACTCTTGCACATAAGGAAGCACAGTGTGCAATCAGGGAAATATTTGACTAATTCCTGTGTAAATTAAAGGTTATCAACAAACTGAAATCATATCTGCTTGACAGCTACTCCCACTCCATAGATGAAGTCCTGAGTAGGTTTTCAGTTATTAAATTTAAAATTAGATTACAGTTAATGTAAAAGAAAAGCATGTAAATGATCAGCATATATTCACACTTTACTGCATTATGTTTCTAAATCTGTTGACGCACTCCACATCATTGCCATACAGAAAAACACCATTGGCAATCAAAAAAATTTAAGAAATCGGGACTGTCATTATTTTGTTAAGCAATTGCAGAAAATATTTCAAATATTAAATTTAAAGTATGTGTTTTTGCCCAGATGTGTTTCAGTTAATTTAAATTTTTGGGCTTATCATAGCAGTCTCCAACCCCCCCCCCTTCCAACAGCCCCCCTGCTCCCAAACTCATAATAATTGGGCAGTTGCTTCATTATGACAAACTTTTAAATAATAAAAAAAGCATTGAGTCATTGAGAGGGGGGGAAAAAAGAAGGACCCTGCCACACACACACACACACACACACACACACACACACACCAGAGAGAGAGAGAGAGAGAGAGAGAGAGAGAGAGATAGAGAGAGAGAGAGATGTACCATACAGCTGTGTGTGTGGGGGGGGGGGGGGGGGCACGCTCGCTTGTGTACTGCTCCACACGTATACTGCTCGCGCATGTGCTCGCACAAGAGCAGGAGGAGAAGGAGCTCAGGTATTTATCATTCCTTAAGCCTGTTGATGACACAATGCTTCTGCTATTTTGTGGCTCATCTCCTTCACTCTTAAATTCTTTACATTGTGCCATAACTATCCTTACCATATAGAAATAAAAAAAACATATTTACAGTTTTAAATCCCTATTAATTTGCTAGTTGCAAGAGCTCATACATTAATTCTGTATATTTGCAGTAGTCATTTTATACATTGTGGATTTTGTATTGTTTTTGGCAGTTGAATGTGGGGAATAGCAACACTGTCAACAATAATGAACTACTAGAGTTTGTGAAATTTTAGTGATCAGACTTTACAAATAATTTAGAGAAAATATTTCAAAGTATGTACAAGCAACACTTTTTCACTAAACTTAAAATATTTTCAAATGTTTCATTTTTGACAGGTTGTGGACTCTGCAATTCAAGTTGAAACTTTGCGGTTTGAGCAAGATTCTGCTGTTCAAGTGGACACACTTAAGTTGACATCAGACGATGCATATCGCTATGAGCTAGAATCAGCAATGAGAGAATGCTCAGCAAACCTAGACCAACTAGAAGATGTAGCAAGCCGTACAAAAATAACTCCACGTTCTTCAGAAATATCAAAAGCTTTGGCTGCAGCAAGGTCAAGTATTGAGCTAGTCAGGCATCTCAGCTCATTACTTCCTGAGAATCGAGCTGCTGCAGACCGTGTTAGAGTGCTTGGTGAGCGCTTTGACCGCATGGTAGCAAATATACAGGCACGAGAGCAGCAGGAGAAGGAGCTCAGGTATTTATCATCCCCTGTCACAGTTCAATTAACGGAAGTTTTCATTTGCTACATAATCCTTATTCTACTGTTTAATCTTCCTACCTTGTTTTTTGTGAGTACATGAAAAGTAATGAAGCTGCAATATCCATTATCTCACTTCTTCTCTTCCTCCTCCTCCTTCAGGTGTACTCGTGCAAAAATTGAAAGCAAAGTTAATTAAATTTTGATAGAAAGTTTGTAACTTTTTGATGCATATATAAATTTTGATCTAATATGTAAAACTTTTGTGGACTTAACCAAAGGAAATTTTTGAATATTATGTTCAAATCACTGTGTGTAGGTTTCAGTTTAGGTGATATATTTTTCATTTGTACTTGTGTTAATGGTTAGGCACACAGTGTAACTAAATATTGGGAAGAGATCAGATAATCTCCAGTTCAAAATACTGTCTATAAGAGAGAAGTTAATGTACTCAAATATAAGCTTTTGTTTGTATACCTGAGAAAGGGGGAAGGTGCATCTATAATCCACAAAAAACTGCAGAACTAACTCTGAGGTGAAGGACTGACTACTTACTTAAAGTTGCCTACTTTGTTAGTTTAGTCTGTGTGTAGCTTTCTTCTTACTTGCTGTTGGTGCTGATGCTTACATTGCTACCGCTGTTGATATTGCTACTGCTGTCGCTACCCTGTCTTGGCTTCCTTCTACTACTACTACTACTACTACTACTACTACTACTATTATACTCCTTTTACTGATGGTATTGACAATACTGTTGAATTATCAGTTGTTGGCAGAATTGTAGTGGTATTGAGACAAGGCACATTTCCTGCATATGTTCCATAAAGAATGGTTTCAGCTGCAAAATGTTCTCTTCCTGAGTACATTATTGGAAGATTCTTGTTCTTTCAGCGTGTGAATTAAATGAGTGTTCAAAGTGAACTTGTAAGTAATCTGAAACAAAGGTTAGTCCATATGCTATTTATGACACTATTTTGCAGTTACATTCTGTTACTAAGTACTTGTCGTGTGCATATACTGCAAATGTCGGCATTGTATGATAACATTGTTTGACATATGATAGGCAGCATCTAACTTGGATTCATAGTACATTGATCAGTGAAGTTGGAACAACAAACAAATGAAACATTTTAAAGGTGTCATCCTCCCACTCACTCCTCCTCCTCCTCCCCCCCCCCCCCCCCCCCCCCCCCCCCCCCTGCTGTATGCTAATCAGGTCACCATAGACATTGAACAAATGAGAGGTGACATAAATTATAGCTTTTTGAAAAGAGGTTCCTTCATGCTGAAAATGCATGGGATTGAGCAGGAAGGGGAGGGTGGGGGTTGAACAGTGAAATATCAAGTGCTTGCCTTCAAAGCCATGCATTAACAATTGTTTCTTCCTGGTATATGGCAAACTTTTGTAATGACACATTCATGTAAAACTGTGATTGTGTCTATTACGGTCAGTGTGAAACTGATACTCTACAGCATCTTTTCCCTGTGGTCCATTGTTTTTAAAGGTACAGACCTGATTTTAAAGGAAATTTTATGCTGATATTTCTTTGCGAAATTTTAATGTAGTTATTCTAGGTGTGAGGCATATGTTTCTTTCCATAATTGGATATAGTATTTTAATAGCTTTTGACATGCAGTTTCTTTCGTGTAGCATTTGGAGAATCAATGACGTAATGGATTAAAGGTTTTTCTCCTTAATTTTATTTAAATAATGTCTGCTTATGCTTAATCATTTATGGATGGCAAAGAGGGACATTTGATTCGTTGGAGATTACTCCATCATATTTGAAGATTTCTGGACGATTGTTCTCAATAAATAATTTACCTGTTTCTTCTTTTAGGGAAATAGTTATTTAATGCCCCCTATAAAACCATATGGGTAAAGCTGGTGTACACAGAAGCAGGTCCCACCTACCAGATTCACAGTTTCATAAGAATAATGTTTCTTTACTTGTCATGTCTTAAACTGATGTGGTTTATTTTCATAAATTTCTAAGTGCCAAGAGAGTGATTAAAAAGTCAAGTGTTTGGTACCTGATTGGCCCTAGAAATTTTTTACTGGCAGTAGAGGTTTCAGTGTAAAGAACTCTCAGTTGACCATAGTTTTCAACCTTCATTACACTGAATTCTCACTTTAATTATCCCATGTAGCTGCTTCTGTGGTAAGAGAAAGACTTACCACTTCTAGTAGGATGAGGCCTAATGAAGAGGTACATTGTTCATAGGGACCTCCCAGATGATAAATGCTTGTGTTTCTTATTTTGCTGTAATTAATCTTATGCGATGCTCGTGAGATTAATCAAAAGTAGAGAAGCCAGTGAATTATATCTGAGAGTTGCCTTGCATTAGAAGCCTTTCTGTGGCTGTTTAGATATAAAAAATGTTTAAAGAACAAAACAAGATATTTATCTAAAAACAAAGATGATGTGACTTACCAAATGAAAGTGCTGGCAGGTCGACAGACGCACAAACAAACACAAACATACACACAAAATTCAAGCTTTCGCAACAAACTGTTGCCTCATCAGGAAAGAGGGAAGGAGAGGGAAAGACGAAAGGATGTGGGTTTTAAGGGAGAGGGTAAGGAGTCATTCCAATCCCGGGAGCGGAAAGACTTACCTTAGGGGGAAAAAAGGACGGGTATACACTCGCGCACACACACACACATATCCATCCACACATATACAGACACAAGCAGACATATTTATAAACAAGATATTTAGATGTAAATAACTTTTTACATAAGCAATATGTTTTCACTACCAAAATATAACTAGAACTTCCCAGGAAGTGCCCAGTTGCACTTAATTCAGACAAGAAAATAAATTCTGTAAACTGTGTTTCATCATATTTATTTGATGAACCTCCTTTTCTCTACATCCCACTTGAATGTCATCTGGAATATAGTTCTGCCTCTTTAATAACTGCACAGTCACAAGCATGCGTTATCATTCGCAGTTCACAAAGCTGCCGAACTTCTTGATGATTTATGCTTTAAAAGACCATGCTGTGCCAATTATAAATTCATTATATTGTCTGCTTCTAATCAAATCCTTCTTTCCCATTCCTGTTGTTAGTGCAGAACTATTTTTCGGTGCTCTTTTTTTTTTTTTTTTTTTTTTTTTTATAAAAAAAGAGTGCTTGCATATGTTGGCGCCCCAAAATCTGATCTAGTGTTGTTGGTAAAACCTGGTGTGCTGCAATGTTTTTTCTTCTTCTTTACCTGTATACCATTCTATAGAGACTGTGTAGTGCATTTAATTGTTTTTGTATTTGCATGTTTGCTGCTGCATTGCTCAGTATAAACGGGACTTGGTCTTTCTTACTTTCTAGTTTATGGTTGTTGTCTTTTCGCAGGTCTACCTTTGCTGAGGCTTACTATTTTATCTGTGAACAGTTAAGTGGACCTCCTTACTAACTATAGAATATCTGGATAAGTATGTCTAATGTATTATCTATGCTAAGCATTGTACTACAAACTGCATAATGTAAATTTTATTTGCGACTTCCAAAATTAATTGTCGTGACATTAGGAAATTTCATGCATTCACTACTATAGATTATGAAGCCATATTAAAAGTTAGGGACCACAGAAACCTAATTCTTGTCATCACGGATACATTACTGTTTGTATTGACAATTTACTGATGTTGGGAACTGTGATGGACAAATTTTGTAGATAGTCGTCCATCCATTAGTTGTTTGTGGCCAAGGTATTGTGAGGGCCACCTTTTAAATTTTTCCAAACAACCCTTAGATGCCACTATTTAAATGTGAAATTACTATTGTTTTAAAATATTGACATTTGTTGCTATTAAAACAACAGTAGCTCAGAAATTTTTTAAGTAATTCGCTTACAGTGAATGTTTAAGAAATAACGTTCTGAAAAATTGAAATTTCACATTAAAAATTTTGCTAAATGGTTTTGTTATGATCCTCCAATTGCTTCATTCAACTTACAGTGTTCAACCACCTTCAGAAAAGACTTTGCAACTAGTTTGCAGACATTTATTATGGTCATGCTCCCATCTGCATTAAATGTAGTGTAGGCTGACCAAAATCAGTAGATGTTTCAGGTCACATCAAAGCTCTGCACAAAATGATTGCAGAGGACTGGCTGACATGTGGCTTGCTGTATGATGGGACACCCTTAGTCATGTCGAAAAATGCACGACAATCAGTTCTGTATGAACTTCTAACTGTGATAAAGTTATGCTCTCTATGGATTCTGCACAATTTGACTTAATCTCAGATACAGGCTCACACCAGTTGTAAGGAAATATTCTAAAAATTTAACACAGGAAATGTAAAATATGTGTACTACAATACAACAGGAGACAAAACTGATCAGCAGTCAATGGCATGGATTGTCAGAAATGAACTAGAATCAACAGAAATGATTCATTCATGAAGTATCTTCATGAAAATGATCATTTGTTTATCTTGGAAAAACTAGATATGTCACCATTATTGCTTTACAGGACTGAAGAATAGTCAGTGCTTAATGATATGCTCCAGTGATAATTTGCTTAATGGTGGGGAAATAATATATAGGCTAGAAACTTCAAAATTCTTTGTTATCCACATTGATGAGAATTTAAACTGGAAAAATCACATTTTGGAACTCCTAAAACAACTTAAGTGATGTTATACGTATACAACTGAGAGTTCTTTCTAGGCACACTTATTTAAGGTTACAATAATACATGTTACACATAAGTATTTATATAACACACTTCATAAATTTAAATATTCTTCAATCGAGTAAAAGCAGTGATACGGTAAATATAACTTAAGATATTTTCCAAAGGTATTGACCTCAGTAATAGCTTTTATGTTTTCAGGAAGTTTGTTAAAATGGGTTACATTTAAATTTCTGCTTTGTGTCATAAGGTGATCATGTATATCACAGTTATTTTGGAGTCTGCAGTCCTTACATAATACATTTATTTCAAGGAGTAAAAAGGTTTCCATAATGTATACACGTGGTAATGGAGGAATACCAGATTTCTTAAACAGAGATTTACAAGAGTCTCTAGGCTTCCACTCAAACAGGATTCTAATGGCTCTTTTTTGTAGTTTAAAATTGCTATTAGCTTTGTAGAGCATCCCCAGAAAGTGATCTCATATTTGTGTCATAAGGTGATCATGTATATCACAGTTATTTTGGAGTCTGCAGTCCTTACATAATACATTTATTTCAAGGAGTAAAAAGGTTTCCATAATGTATACACATGGTAATGGAGGAATACCAGATTTCTTAAACAGAGATTTACAAGAGTCTCTAGGCTTCCACTCAAACAGGATTCTAATGGCTCTTTTTTGTAGTTTAAAATTGCTATTAGCTTTGTAGAGTATCCCCAGAAAGTGATCTCATATATAAGACGAGAATGAAAGTAGGCATGATATGCACTCATTACTGTTTTCTCACGAGAGCATGATTTGTGTGAGCAAAGAAGGTAACTGTTTTGCTCAGTTCTGCGTTGAGATATTCAATATTCTTATTTCATTTTAGGTTGCTCTGCAGCCAGTGTCCTAAGAATTTGGTTTCAGTACTGTTACCAACTAGTTTGTCATTGATATAGATGGGTGGGATAAACATGTCCTGGTTAGCATTGTGGAATTTTAAGTGCAATGGTTTCTTTACTGTTTATTATTAAGCTGATTATTCTGCATTCATTGCTGTCTCCGTTTAGTTGAATTGTGGTGTCATCTGCAAATATGATGTTTTATGTGCATCAACATGAGATCATTAATGTACAGAAGGAATAGAAGGGGTCCCATTACTGATCCTTGGGGTATACCACATTTAATTTGTTTGTAGTCAGATAAATGTTTGGATACAGTTTTTAGTTTGGTATTTGTGTGTTTGATGGGCACTGTCTGTTTGCAATTAGTCAGGAAGGAACTGATCCAGTAGTGGGGTAACTCATCTTAAAGAAGCAAAGGCGTGATTGCTCAGAAACATGCTGGAGGAATATTGCGTGATGCTCACCCATGACCATCTTGTAGACATATGTTTAAGGATTTAGGCATTTTCACTACTAGTTCACAGTATGAAGTTTGTTGTAAATAATCCACTGTGGTTCAAAAGGAAGAATGATATTTAAATATTTACAAAATAATTTGTTATATGTATATAAAAAGACTCATCCCACAATATTATAATTCATCTTAAAAATGCTCCATGGAACTTGAAACTAATTAACTAACAATTTGTTTGCCACACTGCATTGATGAAATAAAGTAGAAGAGCTGAAAATTTCACACAATTCTTAATCTTGGTATTACCAGCTATCACATAGCACATAAATCAATTGACCATATGATAGAGAAAAACAACTAATTAATGTTTAGTTGCTCATGTTGACCTGATTAAATCACATGACCTTTTATTTGTTCTCTTATGCAAAGAAAAAATGCATGGATAATGATTTCTTCATTTGAAGTACCTATTGCTGGATCCTTTCAAAACCAGGTTTTTGAGCTATCAACGTCAGAGTAGAATAAATGTTTCCAGAATTGATTTGAACTCGTGCAGAAGCGAATAAATTTTGCAGGTGAATAGTTTGAGGAACAATAAAATGATTTGTATCTAAAACAGTTTTTTGTTTGTAAGAAGACAGCTACAATTGACTTGAGACTCTTGGACAGTCTATGCACATGTATGTCGTAGCCCTTTTTATATCTGGAAAAGGGGGGGGCTTCTGCAGCGGAGAACGAAATGTTCTGACTTACAATGCTGATGTAAGCTTGTCTGCTGAATGATTTTCAGACATATTATCAATTTCACTGCAGTGGGGCTACAGATTGTTTCTATGTACTATCAAATATATATGCAAACCTCACTGGCAATAATAAAAATAAGCAAGCTATTCTAAATTATGTAGCAAATGTTTGGATGACTATTGCGAGAATTATGTAATATCCTGTCTTGTGCTATCCTGATTTCCACTAGTTTTTCATTTGTTATAAGACCTGTCTGAAAAGTATCAGTACAGTGGTAACCGTAGCCAATATTTAGTCTGTTGTCAACTATCTAAAAAATAGTATTGGTGATTATTTATTTGAAAAAAGAAAAAAAAATGGCTCAGAGTATTTGTATTACATTTTAGTGCAAAAACGGAATAAAGAGCAGCAAAGTGTGAGAACTGTTAAATATTGCTTGTGGTGAGTCTGCAATGAGTAAAACAAGGGCTTAGATTTACAAGTGATATAAATGTTTCAAAGAAGGCACTGAAGATGATGAGCATATGAACACTGCAACACATTGTTAGCCAATGAAATTGCAGAAAGATTGAAAGAAACAATTATGAACAGTCATTAGATCCCAATGAGAGAAGTTGCTGACAGATCATGGGATATCAGATAGCCCATGCCATGAAACTTTTCGGATGTTTTGAGTATGAAATGTATGACAGCAAAACGTGTTACAAAATTGTTATTGAATTTTGATAAAATCAGTGTCAAATGCAAGTTGCTCTGATGCCACAAGACAAAATCAACAACAATGCAGAACTACTGAAATATACCATAAGAAGTGGTGCTGATTTTGAAACTAAGGCTCAGTTCAATGGAATTCTGAACTGTCTAGACCGAAGGAAGCTCGATAGTTGCAGTCCACTATGAAAGTTATGCTGGCTGTGTTCTATTTTAAGCACTTAGTGCACCATGAGTTCTTCACACAAGGTTGATGATCGATATGAAGTTCTGCTTAAAAGTTCAATGCCGTCTGCTTGAAGCAGTCCGAAGGAAAATGAGCAGATTTATGGAAAAACAATTCATTGCTTTTGCGCCAAGATAATGCACCTGCTTATGCTTCAAGGATTGTTCATGAATTTTTGATCAAAAACAATTCTGTAATGATGCCTGAGCCTGTATATTCACATGATGTGCCCCATGTGACTTTTTTATGTTTCCGAAAATAAAGTAAAGCTTAAAAGGATGTTGTTATACAAGGATAGGTGAAATTAACAGCATGTTCTCTGTATAGTTAAAAACTGTCTCAAAGATAAGAGTTCCAGATGTGGGAAAAATGCTGTTACAAGTGGACAATGTCTGACAGGTACTACTTTCAAGGATGTGACGTTGACGTTGGTGAATAAATAAAATTCTTTCCAAAAACACAAAAATTTCAGTTATTTTTTGAACATCAATAATGCTCTTTTTAATACCTCCACCTCCTTTGCATATCCTTATTAGCGTTTGTAATACAGCAGTCCTGTTCTTATGCCGTGTAACTCCGTGTGACAGATTATTTCTTTCTATTTGTGTTCTGTCTGCTGAATGCTGGTTACGTATCATCTGTGTACCAATGGTTCTGCCTCTTGCATGTAAATTCCTCTTGCAACTTTCATGTTATATTGTAAGGCATGAACCTTCAAGAACAACATATCCATTTCTATGTGGTGACATTGATGGCCTGGGGGGCTGTATATGCAACACCCTTATTCATTGCCAAGTACTTTGTTTTCAGGGGCATTTTAAATATACATGGGAGATGGAGGTTTAGTCAGGAGTGCCACAGGAGAATGTGATAGGACCACTCTTATTCTCTTTGTAAACAAAAGATGTAATGGACAGAGTTAGCAGCAATCTGTGATAGTTTGCCGATGATGCTGTAGTGTATGGGAAGTGTCATCGTTGAGTGAGTGACTGTGGGAGGATACAAGATGGCTTAGACAAAATTTGTAGTTGGTGTGACGAACAACAGTTTACCCAAAATGTAGAGGAATGCAAGTTAATAAAAATGATTAGAAAAAACAATCTTGTAATGTTTGAATACAGTATTACTAGTGTGCTGCTTGGGACAATCAGGTTGATTATCCCATCATGTTGCAAAGGCATGTGAAATGGAATGAGCATGCAAGGACGATTGTATAGAAGGTGAATAGTTGACTCTGGTGTATTCAGAGAAGTTCTATAAAAAAAGCCCATGTATAAAGCTCAAGTTTTTGGGACCCAGCCAGGCCGTATTGAAGGAAGACATTGAAGCAATTCACAGGCATGCTGCTTGATTTTCTACTAGTAAGTTGAAGCAGCATGCAAGTATTATGGATATGCTTTGTGAACTGAAATGGGAATCCCTGGAGGGAAGGTTATGTTCTTTTCATGAAACAGTGTTGAGAAAGTATAGAGAACTGGTATTTGAAGCTGACTGCAGAATGATTCTGCTGCCACCAATGTCCATTTCATCTAAGGACATTGAACATAAAATAAGAGCTGTTAGGGCTTGTACGGACATACACAGATAGTAGTTTTCCCTTCACTCAGTTTACAAGTGGAACAGGAAAAGAAATAATTAGTAGTAGTACGAGGTACCCTCCATCATGTGCCATATGGTGTGGCTTTCGGAATATGTATATTGAGGTAGAATGTCAGTGCTACACTACCCTATGTAAATGATAAACACAGTTAAATGATAAACACAGTATGTGACAAAACAGCAGTGAAAACTGAGCTGGTGTAAATAATGTAGGAAGATAGTATTAAAGCTTATTAATTAAATTTTTTTCTGTACAAAGTGGTTTCTTTGTTAAAAGAATAAATAATTATATTAGTGTTTAAATGTTAATTCTCATTTTTGAGATTGTTTGTAAATTAATTTTACCTTTTTCTGACCAATAATCATGAATAATTATTTCTTTTGACAGCGAGAGTACAAGACTGACATGTCCACTCTGCTCACGACGTAACTGGCAGCAATTGGATAATGACTTATGGCGATTAGAACAGTGGCTGCAGTATGCTGAAGCAACACAGAGTGCTCAGAGTTCTCCTCCCAATAACATTGAGAAACTGGAAGATACAATACAGGACCATAGGGTGAGATATCACTGGTTGCATATGCTGGTTAAATTAGTCTGTGTATTGTGTCAGTGTTCTGTTAAAACATTTTTAATGGTAGTTCTTTTAAGTGAATGATGTAAAAGGACAGTTTGTAACTGGACAGTTATTTCTTTTTAGGAATTTCTAATGGATCTGGACAGCCACAAGAGCATTGTTGTTTCACTCAACATAGTGGGCAGCCATCTTGCAGATCATACAGAAGATATAGAACATGCAGAACAACTGCGAGCACGGTTAGCAACAACAAACAGTCGTTGGGACGCTGTGTGTCGAGCAGCTGCAAGATGGCAAGCTCAGCTGCAGGTCGCTTTGATGGAGGTTAGTAGAGTGTATTTTTCTGTTATATTGTTATCAAAATTGTTCATAGAAGCTACATATATTATTAGTTCCCTCCTTTTTAAGTATTGCAGAAGCCAGTACTAACTTACAAATAAAAGCATGTAGTGGCCATGTTAAACATTTTGAATTGGACAACCTGGGTATAAGGTGTTGAGTGACATGGTACAATGGTTAAGGCTCTGGACTCACATTTAGGAATTTAGATCCCCATCTATTCATCCAGTGTTAGGGTTTCTGAATTTTCCCTAAACCAGTTGAGCTGAATTATGGGGTGGTTCCTTCGAAAATTAAGTAATTCATTTTCTTTGTCTTATCCAAGCAAGTGTTCACTTTCTAATGCCTTGGCATTGAGAGGATCTTAATTCCTAACCACCCTGGTAAGAGGAGGGAGTACCTGTTCGCTTTCAAATATAACCATAGGCCTGATTTTTTTTAATAGCCCATTGTGCCTATTTAATGTTCATTTGAAATTGTTACTTTCTTGAGCAACTGCCATATCGAGAATGTATATATATTTTGATGAAAAATAGATGACATGGCTTCCATGAATGTAATTAACAGTGTAATTTAATTTTTTGTATTATCACTCTGTTTCAGAATTCCGAATTTCATCATATCATTGAAGAACTTGTAGAGTGGCTTGAAAAAACTGAAAATATCATCAGGCAGACTGAGCCTGTAGACTTGGCTGATGATGCAGCTGTGATAGAAGCTAAATACAACAAATTTAGGGTGGGTTATTTTCATTGTTCATTTATATTTTTGCTAATTGGAATGGGCAAAATGGAATTAGTGTAGCTGACATTTTACAGTTCATTGACTTTTAATTCCAGGTGGTGACCAGCTTCTCGAATGTCAAAGCTATAATCTAATAGTCATAAAATATGTTACACATTAGAATCAAAATTGTGTATTATATACTTATTTCTAATAGGCCACAAAGCATGGCAGCCATTCAATGAATGAAATCAATAAGCTTAATGAAATATGAAATAGGAAAACTGAATATAAAATATCGAGTATGTGATGGGGAGTTGTAAACTATGATTGTACCTGTAGAGTACACTGCCAAATAATATTTGCATCTGTCAAGACCGGTGTCTCATTTTTGAGCAAAGTAACCTATATAATTTTATTGATATAATGAATTCATTTTCTGTTCCTCTGGCATCCCCATTGGCATTATGACTTCAAATAAAAACTTCTAATAAGTCACATCCTTTTCTTTTTCTGTCCCTCACTCTGTTTTTTCAATATAATTCTCAAAGTTTTTTTTTCCTGGCCGAAAGCACTGAACACTTTTTGTAAATTTTTAAAATTATTTCAATTTTGTTTCCATTTTAAAATTGTTTTTCAGAAGTTTAAAGAGTGTTTCCTTTGTTTATATTATTTGGTCTGCAACACCAAAAGAGACATGGCAGTTTCATTTGACTACTGTATGTCTTATTGCAGGAACTGCGCAGTGATCTTGAGCGTTGTGAACCACGAGTAATGTCGCTTCAAGAGGCGGCTGACCAGCTTTTGCGTCAGCCAGAGGAAGAGGGTGGCGTGAACACTGGCAGCAATACATGGGCCAGGCTTACAGATCTGAGGTTACGCCTGCAATCACTGAGACGCCTCACAGGCGTCTATGTGCTTAAATTAGGTGCTGTATTAGGGCGTGAGCCATCTGAGATGGGTACACCAGTGCCTTCAGCCACTGCTGCTACATCATTGGCCAGTTTGCCTTTGGAGGTGAGTTTCTTCTTTTTCTCTTTTTGGTGAGGATTAAAAAAAAAAAAAAAAAGTATATGCATCATTTCACTTCATTACCATTTGGACAAAAGTTAATTTTGCCTCCCTCTTACTAATCTTTTGTTCTAATTAATATTGTTACCATTACTATGATTTTTCACTTCTTTTAAACAGCACTAAAAATGGCAATAATAGTGGCTGATTTGTGGTCCATAATATTTACACAATTAATGGTTGGCTAGTATTACACTTATTTAATATAAGCTGTGCAAGTACACTTCATTTTCTCGTAATCAAAAGTGTTGTTTAAGTCTGTAAAACTTTTCACAATATAGTTCTTGCATAAAAAGTTCTCGGTTTACTTGTCACATCAAATTTGAATAAAAATAACACACTTTCAATGATTGCCCCCACCATCGTTGTCACAGACTAAATAACCTACCTTGTTATGGCAAGTAAATAGAGAAATTTTTATGCAAAAGTATTGTAATGTTGAGTTAAATTAATCTGAATAGTATTTGAATTTTTTGTGACTATCCTTGTTTATTAAACAGTGAACTGTATCTGTTTATCAGAGTGTTTTCAGAGTGATTTGTGGAAATAAATGTCCCTGGCTTCTTATTACTAGCCAGTGAATATAAATTGCAACGTAATGTAATAATGGTCTACAAAACCATTAGCAGTTAACTGTCAATTTTACAGAGGGAACATGAAAGAAAGCTAGGGAGACTGTTCGGAAAGTAGTGTACTTGCACAGTGACAGCATATGTGGTAAAAATGGCGATGCTAAATAAATAATTTTTACAATGCATTTCACAGTTTATACGTCTCTTATGCAAAAACTGTGACATTAAATATAGTAGCTTAACATGATAGACTGGTACAGATACTAGATTCTTAAAACTCCTTAATAACTGATAACAGTTTCATATTTCGGAGTCACACATTTAATAGTACTCTTACTCTAACATAACAAGGCAGTTATGAGTTACATTGATTCTCTCCCCTCCTCTACAACTATCCCCCCACCTTCATCTCTTTCTTTTTTTTGTCTTAAATATGAGTTCCTACTATGAACTTTGATAGATTTCTGTACCATTCTTGTTACTCGTATTGTGTATGGTTTTGTGGAGTGCATGGGCAACTTATTTTATACAATACACGTCACATACTTTAATGAAATTTAGGTATGCTCTTTCGACTGAAGAAAATTACTTTAAAATATTGGCTTATTTAAAGGGTAGATATTTACAGAGCTCATAGATCAAGCATATTATTCACTTGCAAAGCACAGTATTCTAGAAAACATATATCAGAAACTTTCACAGTTTAAAAAGTAATGTATCTAGTGTTTGCACAGTTGATTTGGTTCTGCACTTTTTATTGTTTTTCTACAGCTTGTGAACCAGACATCCAGCAGCCAAGCTGATGTCTCATTGCATGGTGACCAGCAACAAGGAAGGTAGGTGACAAATAGCCAGCATGTCGTGTCCCTTGTACTGCACTGCACCTTAGCATAACAAAAGCTGTTATATTATTTTAGTTTACCCTGAGAATGTTAACATCCAGATATGCATAAGAAAGTATCTCTTCATGTTTGAAGGTAACCACCATATAGCAAATACCAGTTTTGTTAAGGAAAAATAGTTGATACAACGGACATATGTGTGAAAATGAGGAAATGTGTTACCTTGCATAATTTTATCCTTTGTTTGGATAGCCCAGCAAATATGTTATGACAATTATGAGAAAAGTTTGAAAAGATGTAGTATGTGTAATCTTATGCAGTGGTGATTGTTGATGGCCAGATTACTGAATATCTTAAAACAAATGTCAGTAAACACAAACAGGAAGAGCCAAATACTGATCTGAAACTGATTGATATGTGTGCATGGACACATGTGACACCACATAGATTTTACTAGCTTTGTGTTTCTGCACACTTTTCTCTCAGACATACAACCACTAAGTCGCCTCAACTGAATCCACTTCTATTGTCCTGTTGGAGATAGTAGTCATTATTTTATCCTGACCTGAGAAAGAATTCACCCATCCATCGGAGGCAAGCCATCATTTAATGTATTACTGGAGTCGTATTGAGACTTGCAGTATGTCGTAGCCCAAAGGTGTGCCTGAGGACAAAAGTGTGTCTCATCTTAGAGATGTATCAGAGATGAAAGAATGTTAAATATATCATGGTCGCAAAATATTGACACAAATTGCTTACAGAAGAATAGGAAAACCGGTAGAAGCCAACCTCAAGGAAGTTCAGTTTGGGTCCCAGAGAAATGTATGAATACACATGGCAATACTGACCTTATGGCTTATCCTGGAAAATAGGTCATAGAAAGGCATAGCATTTCTAGCTTTAGAAAAACCTATTTACCATGTTGACTGGAATACTCTCTTTGAAATTTTGACAGTAGCAGGGATAAAATACAGGAAATGGAAGGTTATTTTCAACTTATACAGAAACCAGACTGCAATTATAAGAGTAGAAAGATATGGGAGATCAGCTGTAGTTGAGAAGGTAGTGGGACAGAGTTTCAGCATACGCCGATGTCATTCAGTATGTATATTAAGTGAATGTGATGGGGTTGTAGGCTGTCCCCATTGTTATCAGGCCGTACAGTCAGCAAACTGTGGGGGGGATTTGGAATTAAAGTTCAGAGAGAAGAAAGTAAAACTTTGAACTTTGATGATGACATTGAGGTTTCTGTCAGATGTGATAAATGACTTGCAAAAGTAGTATAACGGAATAAATAGTGTCTTGAAAAGAAATTTTAAAATGGAGATTAACCAAAGTAAAACAAGGGCAATGAAATGTATTTGAATTATGTCAGGAGTTTTGCTATGTTAGCAGCAAAATAGCTTATGATAGACAAAGTAGTGTGAGTATATGAGGCGTTTTTTTTAAGTAAGGTCTGTTTTGTTGTAGACACTAGTAGTTCACGCGCATACTGCTACGAGCGCATTAATCATGTACCTGCATGCCTCAGGAACAACTGTACTCAGTTTCAGCTCTGTAGCTAACCTGTACGGTTCTGTTCTATCCTTTCAAAATGTTTAAGACTATCAACTCACCTGCCCCGTGTGAGGTTCGCTCATTGATATGGTTTTTGTCAGCAAGGAACTTGTCTGCTGCAGAAATTCATCAACAGATTTGCAAAGTGTGTGGTGATACTGTTATGAGTGAAAGCAAAGTGTGTAAGTGGGTATGAGAATTCAAAGATGACTGTTCAAAATCCATGATGAGGTCACCCTTCTTTGATTACAGACTATTTGGTGGCTTCAGCTGAAGCGAGGATTCGTGAAAACAGGCGTTTCATAATAACGGGTCTCTCAAACGAATTTTCTGATGTGTCGAGATCAGTGCTTTACAACATTGTTTCTGAACACCTAAAGTTTAGGATACTGTGTTCCCATTGGGTCCCAAAACTCCTAACAGAGGTCCACAAAAACCAAAGATTTGAGTGTGCGATGAAGTTCTTGACTAGTTATAACGAAGAAAGTGACGGCTTCTTGAGTCAGATCGTAACTGTAGATGAAACATGGGTTTGGCATATTACGCAGAGCGATTCAAAACAAAAGATATAGCATGCTGACAAAGGAAATTGTCCTTCTCCATGACAATGCAAGACCTCACACTGAAGGTCAGACCCGCGATTAATTGGACAGTTTTTTGGCTGGGAAGCTTTAGATCACCCACCCTACAGTCCTGATCTTGCGCAGAGCAATTACCATCTGTTCCTCCACCTCACACAACACCTCATTGGCAACCGTTACAATGATGCCGATGACTTGAAAACGGCAGTTATGAAGAGGGTATTTTAAAATTGGTTGATCGGTATGATACGTGTTTGAACGAACTTGCCAACTATGTCGAAAAATAGAGTGAAGTATGTACTTTCTGAAAATAAATGTACTTTTTTGAAATAACCTTTCATTGTGTACTTGTGTTCAAACAGACCTTACTTAAAAAAACACGCCTCGTAAAATGCAGACTGGAAATAGCAATAAAAGCATTTTTGAAAAAGGAGAAATCTGTTGACATCTAATATAAATTTAAGTGTTCTGATCTTTCTTGTCTGGAGTGTAGCCTTGTAAGGAAATGGGGTGTGACCAATAGGCAGTTCAGACAAGAAGAGAATAGAAGCTTTTGAAATGTGATGCTGTAGATGAATGTTTAAGATTAGATGAGTAAATTGAATAACAAATGACGATGTACTGAATCAAATTGGGTGGGTGGGGGATTGTGGCACAAAATGTCTAAAAGAAGGGATTAATTGATAGGACACATCCTGAGGCATCAAGGAATTGCCAGTTAGGTAATGGATGGAAGTGTGATTGGTAGAAATCATAGAGGGAGATCAAGACTTGAATACACTAAATAAATACAAAGGGATGTAGGTTGTTGTAGTCATGCAGAGATGAAGAAGCTTGTTGAGGATAAACTAGCATGGAGAGGTGTATCAAAGTCATCCTCAGACTGAAGACCTCAACAACAGCATACAGCAACAAGACTGCACTTCAAATGAATCTAAGGAAGTGAGGGACGCAGTAGTTGTAGCTTAGCCCCCATGTTATTCCATGTGTGCATAAAGCTAGCTGTAAATGAAACTATGGAGAAATTTGGAATGAGAATTAAAATTATGGGAGAAGAATTAACAGTTTTAAGAACCAGGGATGACATTGTAATTCTGCCAGATGTGGAAAAGGACTTGAAAGGTCAGTTTATGGAATGGATGGTGTTTTGAAAAGAGAGAACTGACAGCAGAAGGAAGAGAAAAGAAAAATACAGAATGGCAATAGCAAGAAAAGCTTTTCTGAAAAACAGAAATATTTTAACATTGGATATAAATTTAAGGAAATCATTTCCAGTGTATTTTTCTGGAGTGTAGCCTTATTTGGAAGTGAAATGTGGAGAATAAACTGTGTAGATAACAAGAGCACAAAATCTCTAAGCTGTTACAGAAAAATGCTGAAGACTAGATGTATAGAGGGATAACAAAGAGAAGATGTGTGGCAAAAGTTGCGCAAATGGCAGAAGGGTTAACAGGACACAACCTGAGTCACCAGGAGATGGTTCATTTAGTAACAGAGGGATGATCTGTGAATACCTGTTATGTATGGTAGCCAAGGTAACACAGAAACACTGTCTTCACATATGCGTACACATTGATTACTCTACCACGCAAACATCTGGGGTTACACTCGTCTGTTATGAGACATTCTCAGGGGTGGGATGTCCGTTGGGGGCCGAACTGCACAATAACCCTGGGTTTGGTGTAGGTGGGTGGACTTCTGTGGTCTGTTACGGGGTTGTGAACCACTGAGAGGGCTACGGCAGGACGAAGCCTCTCCGTCATTTCTAGGCCCCCGGTCAAACAAACAAACACACACACACACACACACACACACACACACACACACACCGTCAGCTTGACATTAAAGGATATGTCCACAAAGTTGCAGCAGACCGCTGCCACACACAGTGGCATAACATGTAGTCATCTACCATTGAAATTACATGCCATCCACTTATCACCGATCTATCTCTCATGCATACACACTCACATCTCTATAATGACAACATGTCAGTTTCAGTCTGGAATTTGACTGTGTGAAAGAGAGAAATTGTCCTTGTCAGATGTCTTTTAACTTAATCATGTGGCACCATTTGCGTGGATGAAATATGTGTCTCTGACATGAACATTTGGAGGGTGCCATGTACCAATTATACTCATATTCATGCTACACTCTGCTTTAAATATCTTCTATGTTTCACATAATTTTCATGTCCCCTTCATGGTGCTGCTGCTTTCACAGTGTATAGCTGAATGTATGTGTGGAAATATTCAAATTGCGGTAATTTTGATCAATATGTCTAAGAGTGATGGTATGAAAGGAAATTATTCTGCTTTTCCTCAATTACATTGTGTAATGTTTTTTATTGTTATGATAAAGGTATTTTTCAAAGAATGGATGTCATCTGAACTAAGAGACTGTATTTTGTAATTTTTAAATATTTATATCTGTCATGGTTAAAACTGTTTGGAAATTTATATTTTAACTGAAGACTGAAGAAAAAGATGCCAGTATCCTTTACAGAACCATAAGTATCTAATTCATTGATGAAATGTTTATGAAATGACAACAATGTTATGTAGAATATTGTGTACAGATTAAAACACATCTTCAGTGCAGTGCAGATCAAATATAGCATAACACTATAAAAAGTCAAATTACTAATGTCTTCACATTTGTGTGTGTGTGTGTGTGTGTGTGTGTGTGTGTGTTTTCCCCCCTTGGATATTTATATTTAAGTAAATGTTGGGACAGCTCTGAGTTCCTCTGCATATCTTTGACATAATACCAAATAAAAACTCTCTTAATTTGTTTATACAGCATGCATAATTATCCTTTCTTATTCCTTGGGGTCTGCATCCTGAATGTGCATTCAGATAACACACTATTCCATTTGTTCTTTCCAACTCTAATACAATGGCATCATTGAAGATATAGCGCAAGCAATTACTTTGAGATATGTCCTGAGATTAAAACTGGAGATGGCAAGGAATGGTGACTGGGAGCATTGCTGTAAAAGGGGTAGGATCCCATTAGTGCAAAATACTTGAATGTTGAAATAAAATTTCATATTTGCTTTTCATAAGAGTGAAGGTCTCTTGTTATGTAGCAAAAATAGGCTTGGACAGATCAGTTGTTTTATTATTTTTATATTGTTGTTTAAATGCTATTGATTTAGAAGTACACCCTTTTTACTGCCATTGAGTGTCAGTTGGTATGGGAACATCCCCCAGGCTGTGGCTAAGCCATGTCTCCGCAATATCCTTTCTTTCAGGAGCGCTAGTTCTGCATAATTCGCAGGAGAGCTTCTGTAAGTTTGGAAGGTAGGAGACAAAGTACTGGCAGAAGTAAAGCTGTGAGGATGGGGTGTGAGTCGTGCTTGGGTAGCTCAGTTGGTAGAGCACTTGCCCGTGAAAGGCGGAGGTCCCGAGTTCGAGTCTTGGTCCAGTACACAGTTTTAATCTGCCAGGAAGTTTCATATCAGTGTGTATGTTTTACCTCTTCAGTTTTCACACAACAAAATATTTCAGTGGCACAGGTATGAAATAAACTAACACTTTATTTTTACACTTTACAGTGACACGGACATGGACACAAGTGTACTTACACGTGGATACCGGTTTCTCGGCCGTGTCATACGTGCATCATTGCCCATCCAGGCACTGATGCTACTGTTATTAGGAGTTGCATCTCTGGTTCCAACAGGTGAAGAAGACTATGCTTGCAACCTGAGCAATACATTTGCACGTGGCCTGGAGCCAATGCTCCGCTATCCTAATGGGCCACCACCTGTATAAATTAAAAAAAGAATCTTTCTTAATAAAATTGTATTAATACTAAGTACTTCCATGGATATCGGTTCCGATTGTACAGCTGATAAGTTAGGGCTGCTGGTAATCTGTTACAGGTGCCAGATTGTAAAATATGTTTGTGTATCTTCAGGTACAAAATTGAAGGTTTGTGACCTTTAGGAGTCTCTTGTGGAGATGTTTTGTCTTACTGAGCAAGAACTGTAACACCTGAAAAAATCTTTGGAAGCCAATTTAATTATAAACATAGAACTTCTATTTTTATCAAGAGAATGTATAAATTTTCTCAAAGGAAAATAGACTGAATAGTAACTCTAGCTTGAATATTGTACTGCTTTCTTCCATGTTAATACTCCCAGATTTTTCTTGATGAGATTGACTTTATGACAGAAAAGTCAGTTTGATATAAGGGTCATCAAGGTACTTAATCTGTCGCTAAAAGACTTTATTAGTATACTGCTGTTTCTCTGCAAAGCAGATGCCAAGATACGTTACGGATCATTATGCAATGATTCATTTCCAACTTGCATTTATGTTACAATGATATTTCCTGTTAGTTTATAAATAGATCATTTATCTTCATGTTGATCTGATAAGCTTCTTTCCATGTGCTTATAAAATTATTTTTTTACAGAACTTTGTTCCTGGTAGCAATTGTTACTTAATGTCGAAAGTAAATTCAGCGATTGATTATATATTGTAAAATAATTCTGTAATTGTTATTGTACATAAAGGATGATATTCTTAATGAATATGAAGACGCAAAAAAAGACGTGCACCTATTGTAATATTTGGTATTTGAAGGATGATACTTTTTTATAAATGAGAATCGCTTTCTGTATATCAGGGGATAGCTGTGAAGCTTGTATTTCCTTTTGTTTTGTTTGTATTTGCAAATTTTATGTGAAGAGGTGGCTCTGTGGAAAAGATTTTGTTCTGTCTACAAGAATTCCAGTGTTATGTCCAGAGGAGTGGAACACTCTGAACGTAAGGGAGGAATTCTGTAGTTATGTGGTGAGGAACTCGGCAATCCTGTGAGTAAGCTCTCCAGCTCACAGGTTCTGTGTTCCTCCCGCAGAATGAACAAAAGTGTCCAGTCCACTCTGAATTCACCTCTTGTGTATTTGTGGAATGTTTATTTTTTTGTTAAAGATATTCTGTTGTACCTTATAATCTCATGAACTTCTTGTGTGTAATTAATATTTTTGTGGTCCTTTTGCTGTGGGCTACGGCTATAGATACAGAAATAACACTACTTCCTGCTTGTTTACTTCTTGCATTTTATTGTATTTTTATAACGAAGAGCTTAGCAGGTTTGTGGTATTTACAGTTAAAAGAAATAAATACGTTGACATTAAAAAAACCTGTGTCTTTTATAATGAAATTTTCTTCCTGATGTCCTAAATCATCTCCCTCACTATATCTTTAAAAAGAAAACTAATTCCTCAGTATTCCTTTCATAAGAAACAGTTGCTGTAACAAAGGGAGGTAAACAATTCAGGGAAGCATGAAACATATTACTGTGAAGAGGATTGTGACCACTGAGGGGAGGGTAGGAAGATGGGGTAAGACAATGATCTAAAAATGGGAGAAAGATCTTTAAAATACGTAAGAATCATATGAGGGTAGTTGGCAAAAATTCTGTACTGAAACTTTTCAGTCTACCCCCCTCCCCATTTGCGATGTAAGAGGAAATATAGTAGGCAGAAGTATGGAACTCTTGAGGTGCCTTATTTGCTATTTTCACCTTAAAAATACTCTATAGGCACAAATATTAACCAGAAGATATGTTAGTTTTTTTTTTTTCCTGGGAGAAACATTACAGCAATGAAAGAGGCACTGCAGCAAGCTGATGACTTTTCAGCAACTGCACTACATTGCCTTTCAATATATTTAAACTTGCAGCTCCTACTCTACAATCGTGTGCTGCCGCAGTCATTTTCATGTTTTTGATAATAATCAGTCCATATGTTGACTGCTATATATGAGAGCACTGCAGCTGGGATAAAATTTGTGCCTGGAATTTGAATTGTAAATTACTGTCTAATGTGGTATAATACCTCTGTAGTATTAATGGCAAATTAAATTTTACTTTCATATTCATTCCATGAAAGGTTGTTATTGAAGATGTATGCATGTCTTAAAAGACTGTCCGCTCTCCCTCTCATACACCATAAATTGACTAGTTTCTTAAAACTGATAAAAGAATTTGCTGCACATAAATATCAAAATGTTAAAACTATATACATATGCCATTCTTCAAGTACATCAATTAAACAGATTGTTATTCCATTGTTCCCATTCTTGGGATTAAGTACAAGTAGTAACTCATATTTGGTAGCCTAGTTGTGCAGCTTGGGGTGTTATCTTTCTGTTGCATGTGGTAACTGCTGAAGTCTCCATTGTAAACAGCAGCACTTGTTGTACTCGAAGCTATATTTCTGGCCATGTTGTTGCCAGTGCCTTGCCAACATTCAAGATGATGATATATGTATTTTTACATGTGTTGTTACCTGAATTGCAGATGATCAGATGCACATGGTCATTGTTGTTATAAGTAGATATTCAATATGTGTAGTTGTACTATGTATCCAGGAATGTATTGTGATCTGCTGAACCAATGTTCATTCTCTGAGGGGGTTTATTAGATTTCTGAGGTAATCAATCTTGTTGTAGAAGCAATCACTTTTAGTTTTTAGCTCTGGCTATCATTTCTACATTTATGTGGCAAAATTAGAATGATGGTCCAATATTTCTAATTGGTGGGCTCTCAGAAGAGCCTATTTTTTTACTGTTTCTATGCTATGTTGCCAGAAAATCTTTTTACAAAGATTTTAGGGAGAGGATTTTAATTTGCTCACTGTGTGACAAGCTCGCCCATATTTTATGTAAGTGGCCAGCCAATAACAATTTCCTGTGACAATCTTGTTGCTATGTTTCCCCTTTCCTTAGGTTTTACTTTCTTAGGTAGCATTTTCCTTCTTTTCCTGCTTTGTTTGAGTATGTGCTTTAGTTTTCTTAGGTCTGTCCACATTCGTTCCTTTTAATGTGTGTCAGGGCGCTGATGACCTCGATGTTGAGCGCCCATAAGCCCCAACACACCACCACCACCACCAGAAAATCTCAGCTGGACTGGTAGTGCTATTTCATGTAGTGTGCATTGTGGAATTATATCCATGAGGAGGCGAATTAGCATTACATCCTACAACCCAGTAAAACCAAAAATAACATATGATAACTCACAGGGCAATGTGCACCATTGACTATAATATGTTTATGAAACACATCAATTTTATGATTACCGTACGTATAATTATGTCTACGAGGTCAAAAAATTGAGGAATTTTGTCCACAATATTTTTCTGTGCTTACGTTTTACTTATTGTGCATGGTCTTCTTCGAAATACTCTCCTCCACAAATGATATACCACTTCCAATGCCGTTTCCACTTCCCAAAGCAGTCTGTGGTATGCCTCTTACTGGAGTAGGGGGGGGGGGGGGGGGGAAGTGCCAATTGTGACTCTTCTTTTATCTCGTCTATCATTGCAAGTCTTCATCCTTTCAGCACCAATAGGGATGAATGTGCTGATGTGTTATCGTGATGCAAGAGCCGTGAATTTTCTCACCACATTTTAAGCCATTCCCTTCTCTCAGGCATCATAACACATCCCGATAGTACCATCGATTAGCAGTTTGTTTCTGTGGCACAAATTCACGCTGAACTAATCCTTCAAAGTCAAAGAAACTATCAGCTTGGCTTTGACATTTGACCTGATCTGACAAGCTTTTTTTTGGTCTTGGAGAACCTTTTCTGATCCATTGTGAAGATTGAACCTTGGTTTCAATGTCATTACCATAGACCCACGTCTCATCACCAGTTATGATTCTCTTAAGGAACATCTTGTTCTCATTTGTGTAATCCAACAGCTCTTCAAAGATTGCTAGGTGAAGGCCTTTGTGGTCTTCACTCATGAACTGTGGAATGAACTTGGTGGCAAAGTGATGCATTCCAAGATGCTGTGTCAGGATTTCACAGCACTACCAAATTGAAATGTTACATTCTTCTCCAATCTCTCGGACAGTCATTCTTCAACTGGCACACAGTTTCAATGACATTCCTGACATAAGTGTTGTCAGTAGACTTCAAAGGGCGTCCTGAACAAGGGTCATCTTTAACTTCTGTCTGGCCACTTTTAAACCTTGTGAACCACCCGTAACACCAAGTATGGCTTAAGCACTCACCATCATAAGTTTCCTGCATCATTTGATGTGTGTCTGTAAATTTTTATTGAGTTGCACACAAAATTTAATGCAAACATGTTGCTCCTATAACTCGCCATCTCAAAATTTGCAAACTGTGCGACACAACGTTCTTCTCAATACAGCACTGAACAATAACTTCCAGACATATTACAATGAAACTTCTGTCAATTACACATTAAACACAGGTGTCTGTAGGGATGCCAACCGCATTTCGTTACGACACACTTTTGGTGTGAAATTGTGAATGTTCCAGAATTTTTTGACCAGATCTCGTGTACTCCATTACAGTTTAATACTCAACAGATGCTACAGGTTTGCAAATAACAATAAATGGTTATTATCTTTACTCTTCACATATTTGGTGTCATACAACTAGTCAATCAGTTAAGTGATAAAATAAAAATTATGTGCAAAAACACCAGCAGCTTGGTGTGATGCTCTGCAGGACTGTCCGACACTTTTGCTGGAACCAAGAGCTGGGCCATAGTCAGAAGCGCTGAGCACTTAACACACTATGTCATGCAAATGTGGATACTGAGAAGATCATTAGGCATTTGCCTGGTCGATCACATCGACAATACAACAATCTGACAACTAGATGGAGTAGCTCCACCTCGGTCATCAGCTCAGCCTATCATCTCACTGCAGAAGGCCAGAGACAACATGGAAGATCTAAATTATGGTGGCTAGACATCATAAATGTAGATCTAAGATCAAGAAGCGTAAATCACAGGAAGCAGTAGACCGTAAAAAATGGTGTGCATTGACCCAAAATATGGACACCAATTCAATGGGATGGCACAAGAAAATGAAGAAGAAGACCACATAGTGCCTGAATGATCTAAATAAAATCTTTATGTTAACATTTCACAAATTACCCTTTTCATTCTTCAGTAGTGACATGTTGAGAGCAGTTTGGTAAGCACAGATGTTGTTATATGACTGGGCAATCAGTTCACCAGTATGTATTCAATAATAATATCCACACTACACAATGGCTGATTGAAAATAACCTGATTTACTTAAAATACTTGTCCTGTCTTTTCTTTGGCAAGCTCTCTTCCACAAATTTCCCACCAGCATTGAATGAATGATTCAAGAGTGATGGTGTGGTTTCTGTAAAGGGAGTCACTATTCCTTAAGTTTTTAAACTCAGTGGGAACATGATTGAAAATTTTTATGTTTGCATACTTGGCACCTTAGTGCAACAGTGACAGATTTTTTCGTTTTGCTTCTGTGCAATACTTTCTGAACAATGTTAGATAAACATGTATGATTCTGTATATTTCTAATTTCCAAAGCGATAGTGAGTGGTTTACTCAAAGAAATGCCATTAAGAGGTTACGCAAGATTCCTGTATCCTTTTGGGACTTGTCTAAACATAAATATGTTTTACAAAATCTTTGACTGACCACACTTTCGCCTTTCTGGAACTGAAACTGAATTACTGTGATGACATTAAAGTTCTGCATGAAATTTTAAATTTTAGTATTAAAATGTCTTTCAAAAAAGGCTTGTAAGTATTGGGAGGTGAGAGACAGTAGTTTGCAAGATTTTCCTTTGGGATTTTCTTCAATAAATCCAAGGCCATTGCTTACTTTATAGCATCTAGATGAATCATTCTTCAAATGGTTGATTACTTATTGGAAGAAGTTGTCAGATGTTAGAAATAAAACAACGAAAACTCCAGGTTGGAATAGCAACAATGTAGGAAAAGATAGATTGCTACTTACTGTAAAGATGACATGTAAAGTTTCAGACAGTTGCAATTAAAAGACATTTACACCCAAACTTTGGCCACAGCCTTCATCAGAAAAAGAAACACACACCATTTATTCACACAAATAAGCACACCTCAT
Source organism: Schistocerca piceifrons (assembly GCF_021461385.2). Taxonomy (NCBI): domain Eukaryota; kingdom Metazoa; phylum Arthropoda; class Insecta; order Orthoptera; family Acrididae; genus Schistocerca; species Schistocerca piceifrons. Next base: position 23,494,207 of record NC_060143.1, on the reverse strand, counting down.
GCACACACGACTGCCAACACCAGCAGCTTGAACCAGAATGCTACTATCACATGGAATGGAAACAGCAATCTTGAAGGGCTGGGGAAGATAAAGGAATACCTGCCGTGTATCGGGGGAGGGGGGGGGGGGGGGGAGAAAGGAGCACTGTCTGGTGGAGTGTGCAGGGATTAGAATGCCAACTGGCACAGTGTCAGAAGGCTGTGGGGCAGGAAGGTGGGGAAAATTGAGCAAAAAAAAGGAGAGGGGCAGGGAAAGATGGGTAGGTGGGTTCGTAGCCACAATGGGGCAGACAGGATTGTTGGGTTTGTGGATTTTGGGGAGCATGTAGAGAAGGTGGATGTGCGGGGTGTCACATTGCAAATATTAGAAATAGCATTATTTTATCAATGATGACCCTGATGAACCATGGACATTGCTGGGGTAAGATGGCTTGCTTGCCTCAGTAATAGCTGTACCATAGGTGCAACCACAATGGAGGGGTATCTGAGGAGAAGCCATACACACATAATAGTTCCTGACGAGGGGCAGCAGCCTTTTTGGTAGTTGCAGGGGTAACAGTATTGATGATCAACTGATCTGGCCTCATAACACCAGCCAACATGGCCTTGCTGTGGTGGTTGTGTGAATGGCTGAAAGCAAGAGGAAAACTACAGCCATTACTTCTCCCAAGGGCGTGCAGCTCTATGGTGTGGTTATATGATGATGGAATCGTCTTGTGTAAAATAATGTGGAAGTAAAATAGGTCCCCATTTGGATGTCCAGGTGGGGACTACTCAGGAGGATGACATCAGGAAAAACTTAAACGGTATTCTACAGAACAAAGCATGGAATGTTACATCCCGTAAGTGGGTAGGTAGCAGAGAAAATCTAAAAACGAAAGCAGATAGTGGGAAATGGTGTAGTTCAGTAGTAGGATGAACAGGATTTCTGGTCAGGTGAATACATTGTTATAAACACAAAATCAAATAGGGGTAATGCAAGAGTAGGTCTAATAATGAATAAGAAAGTAGGATGTGGGTCATGTACTACGAACAGAGTAGTGGATGCATTATCAGAGCCAAGACAGACAGGTAGCCAACACTCACCACTATTAGCAGAAGTTCATATGCCACCTAGCTAGATTCAAATAATGTATGATGAGATAAAAGGAAATATTCAAATAATTAAGGGAAAGGAAAACTTCATTATGACAGGGGACTGGAATTCAATAATAGGAAAAGGAAGAGAAGGAAAAATAGCAGAAGAACATGGACAGGAGGAAATGAATGAAGGAGAAATCTGTCTGTTAGAATTTTGCAAAGAGCATAATTTAATTGTAGCTAACATTTGGTTTCAGAATCATGAAAGAAGGCTGTATACCTGGAAGAGTCCTGGAGACACTGGAAGGCTTCAGATCAATTACATAATGCTGAGACAGAGATTTTGAATCCAGATGTTAAACTGTAGGATGTCACCAGGGGCAGATGTAGACTCTGACCACAAATTTTATTGGTTATGAAATGTAAAGTTGAAAGAACTGGAGGTTGTTTAGAGTTTCAGGGGAGCATTAGACAATGACTGAAACAGGGAAAAGGAATGCAGTAGAAGATGAATTGGTGGCTTTGAGAGATGAAATACTGAAGGCAGGATCAAATAGGTAAAGAGACAAGATCTACTAGAAATTGGTGGGTACCACAGGAGATACTGAATACAGCCAATGAGAGGAGAAAGTATAAAAATGAAGCAGATGAAAGAGAATACAGGTGTCTAAAAAAATGAGATTGACAGAAAGTGCAAAATAGTTAAGAAGGCATGGCTAGAGGACAAACACAAGTGTATAGAACCATGCATAACTGATGGAGAGATACTGCCTGTAGGAAAATTAAAGAGGCCTTTGAAGCAAAGAGAAGCAGTTGTGTGAATATTGAGAGCTTAGATGGAAAGCCAGTACTAAGCAAAGAAAAGAAAGCTGGAAGGAATATATAGAAGGGCTATACAAGGTAAATGAACTCGAAAGCATTATTATAAAAAGTTGAGAGAATGTAGATGAAGACGAGATGGGAGATATGATACAGTGAGAAAAATTTGACAGAGCACTGTAAGACCTAAGCTGAAATAAGACCACTGGAGCAGACGACATTTCCTCAGAACTGCTGGTATCCTTGGGTGAGTTACCCATGACAAAATTATACCACTTGATGTGCAAGATATATGAGACTTCAACAAGAATGTAATAGTTCTGATCCCAAAGAAATCAGCTGCTGACATGTGTGAGTATTACTGAAATATCAGATTAATAAGTCATGGTTGCAAAATGCTGACATGAATTATTTACGGGAAAACTGCTTGAAGCTTGTAACCTCCCCCCTCACTTATCGACCTTAATGCCAGTGAAAAATGAAACCGCGTGTACCTAATGGGAATTTTGGAAAAGCAATCGTCACCGAAGTTAACCTGTCGGTAAAGAGGGAGGAAAGGGTTACATCCAAATGAAAGGAAAAATGCAAATGAAACTGGTGGAAATTAATTTTGAAAAGGGGTAAAGTTAATAAAGAAAGTAAATGTGCGGCCGTTACGTTAACAATTAACTAGCGGTAATTAGATATTTGAGATTTGGGGGAAATCACGGTCGCCAGTCCTAAGGACAATTACTATAGTAACTGAAAAAGAAAGGTTATTACACATATAATTAACACTAGAAGCGTGGCAACTGAAGGTTGACACGTGTAGTGTGAAAACTGAAAGTCTGTCAGAAGTAATAAATTTCGCTACACTCTGACTTAATTTAGCAAAAGAATTAATAACACCGGAAAATCGAAAGTTAATTTAGTGACTGAAGTTAATAGTGAGCTTTCTTTCTGAAGCACATCGAAATCCAGTAAAATACGGTTAGTCTTGGACTACCTCAACAATCATTTCAAAAGCTACTTGAATCTACGCAATTTAGAAAGAAGAGATTTAACTTTGAACTTGAATTAAATGATTCTGAACAATTAACAATAGTAAAATTTAGTACGTACCAAGCTGAGCTGCAGTCACAGGTAAGCTAAAATACGGTAACAAAGCTCGCGCTCTTAATTCGTGCTTGTGTAATCTGAATATTGTAGCCAGCTATTGATGCCATAATTGAACTTTGAAATTAAAGCAGTGAAAACGAGTTAGCTATATTACTTTAATGCTGGCGTTTGAATTTCAACGACACTCGGGTTCATTTCGGAAAAGGAAGGGACTCTGCTTGGTGATGCAATTGGGACAATGAGCAACAAACGTTCATGCTAAGTTGCTGTAATTATAGTTACGAAAATGGAACAAGATTAAAAGCTGAGGTCTGCCATACAGCTCTAAAACTTTACGTGCGTCCAGTCTTCCTTGTCGGTTGATTGAAGGTTTGAAGCCGTCGATCGAGGAAGGTGGCGACAGTCACTGATTGTCGGCCGTCGCTGTTGCAGAAGCTGGATGTTGGCGCGCCTTCTTCTCGACACGGTCACCAGGCGAAACGGGCTCTTGATGTGCGCCAGCTAATGCTTCCCGTCCGCGACACCATGTCAGAAACTATCATCGCGAGTCGAGCGCAATTACATGCTGCCAAACCCCGAAAGCGCGGCAACTCGCAGGAGCGTCACACAACACACCTGCTCCACTCGCTACTCCCGCCAGACTCTCCCTGCCCCGCCCGCGCTCCACGCGGCAGAGTTCACACTATCAAAGATCCTACACACTTTGATTCTTCACACGACCTATCGACGTAATCGTTCGATAGCAGTTTTCCCTAGGCAAGACCCAGCGTAAAAATACAAATAATATTTACGAAACAAACCAATTATACATCGACATAAATGCATAAATATACAAATAGTAAAACAATTACAATATATAAAGAGACAGAAATGTCATATCTTGAGGTAACAAAACAAGGAAAAAAAATAATAGTACAATAGATGGAAATAGGAGTATATGCATTTCCGGCGTTACAAGCTGACCTTAGGGAAGATCAGTATGCATTCCTGAGAAATGTAGGAATATGCAAGGCAATACTGACTCTGTGACCTATCTTAGAAGGTAGGTTAAAGAAAGACAAACCTACATTTATAGCATTTGTAGACTTACAGGAAGCATTTGACAATGTTTGCTGGAATGCACTCTTTGTAATTCTGAAAATTGCAGCAGTAAAATACAGTGAATAAAAAGTTCTATAAAACTTGTACATAAACTAGACATGAAGAGAAGGCAGTAGCTGAGAAGGGAGTGAGACAAAGCAGTTGCCTATCCCCAGCATTAGTCAATCTGTACAGTCAGTAACCTGTGAAGGAAACCAGGGACAAATTTGGAAAGGCAGTTAAAAGTGCAGGAACAAATAAATAAATAAAATAAAATAAAATAAAAACTTTGAGTGTTGCTGTTGTCATCGTAATTCTACCAGATATGGCAGAGGATTTGGAAGAACAATTGAACAGAATGCAGTTGAACAGACTGCTTTTAAGATGAACATTAACAAAAGTAAGAAGTAATGGGATGTAGTCAAATTAAATCAGACAATGACAGAGGAAGTAATCAGTAAATGAGACACTAGAAGTAGTAGACGCTTTTTGTAATTTGGGCAGCAAAATAACTGATAATTATTGATGTAGAGATAAGATATGGAATGACAATGAGAAGAAAGACTGAAAGCAAACAAGAATGAAAAGAAAAGAAAGTGTTAATACTGAATACAATATTCAGTCACATTAATGTGACCATCTGTCAAAAGCCTGAACAACCAACTTTTGCTGCACGAACTGCTGTGAGGCGTGCAGGAAGAGTGTCAGTGAGGTTCTGGAAGATACTGACAGGGAACGGAAGACATGCCAACTCCAGTGCCATGGCCAGCTGCACAAGGTTCTGAGATGGTCCCACAGATTCTCAATTGTGTTTAAATCTGGGCCAGTGCGGTAAATTCATTCCGGTGTTCTTTGAACCATGTATGTACACTGCATGCTGTGTGACATGTTCCATTGTCCTGCTGGTAGATGCCATTGCGCCGAGGGAAAAAAAAAAACTAAGTAGGAGTGAACGTGGTCTGTAAGGATAGATGCATATTTGTGTTGATCCACTGTGCTATTTACAGTGATGAGATCACCCAGGAAATGCCATGCAAACATTCCCAAGATCATAGCACTCCCTTCTTCTGCCTGGATCCTTCTGACGATTGATACAGGCTGTTCGCTTCCAGATGTACAACACCAATGGAACATAAAAACATGATTCATCTGAAAAGGCCCTCTACTGGCATTCAGGGGACATTCAGTTGCAGTACTGGCATGCAAATTCCAGTCTATGATGCTTATGAATGCTGAAGATTAGATGGGTAGATCACATAACTAATGAGGAAGTATTGAATAGGATTGGGGAGAAGAGAAGTTTGTGGCACAACTTGACCAGAAGAAGGGATCGGTTGGTAGGACATGTTCTGAGGCATCAAGGGATCACCAATTTAGTATTGGAGGGCAGCGTGGAGGGTAAAAATCGTAGAGGGAGACCAAGAGATGAATACACTAAGCAGATTCAGAAGGATGTAGGTTGCAGTAAGTACTGGTAGATGAAGAAGCTTGCACAGGACAGAGTAGCATGGAGAGCTGCATCAAACCAGTCTCAGGACTGAAGACCACAACAACAACAATGCTTATGAACAGCAGTCAGCATGGGTGCATGAACCAAAGGCCTACTGCAGAGGCCAATACATAGTGATGTTTGCTGAACGGTCATTGAGGAGACACTGTTGGTAAATGGTTCACCTGAGTGATTAGCCCATGCACATCTCCACAGATGTCATTCACCCTTTTCATCTATGGTCTGTGGTGCACTACAGTTGCCCCACTTCCATCCTTTACCGGAAAGCAAATGCTGTTTTGCATGCAAATAAATCTCTGTTTCCATATTACAGCAACATCTGCACCATTTACCACATCACCCAACACGCGTTATATTTCCTCCACTGTTAGAGCTGCTAAACGCCATCTGTGGGTGGTTATTGCACACTGATATCAAACACATGTGGGGGACACATTAATGTGACTGGACTGTGTATAAATTTAAATATTAAGAAGATATGAATATAATAGAGGGAAACATTCCAGGTGGGAAAAATATATCTAAAAACACAGATGATGTGACTTTGGCAGGTCGATACACACACAAACAAACACAAACATCATGTGTATGTTTGTGTTTGTTTGTGTGTCTATCGACCTGCCAGCACTTTCGTTCGGTAAGTCACATCATCTGTGTTTTTAGATAAATATTAAGAAGTGTTTTCTGAAGGTATTTGTATGGAATGTAGTCTTACGCAGAAATGAAGAGAATAAAAATGTGGTGCTATTGATGAATGCTGAAAAATTAGGTGGGTAGATTGAAGAACAAATGACGACATACTGAATCGAGCTGGAGAAAAAAGAAATTTGTGGCACAACTTAACGCAAATAAGGGATCGATTGATCACACCTTGAGGCATAAAGAAATTCTCAGCTAGGAAATGAAAGACAGTGTGTGTGTGCGTGTGTTTGGGGGGGGGGGGGGGGGGATGAGGGTGATGGCTAGAAGCATAGACAAAGGCCTTGAACACATAACAAGATTCAAAGGAATGTAAATTGTGGTAGTTATCTGGAGATGAAAAAGCTTGCACAGGATAAACTAGCACGCAGAAATCTATCAAACCAATCGTCAGACTGAAGACTACAACAATAATATACAGAAACAAGACAGCAGCTCAAATGCACCTAAGGATATGAAAGAGGCATTATCTGAGCGGTGAGTGAGACATGGTTGTGCTCCCTGCCACCATTGGATAAGCAGCTGCCAGCAGCAAGTCGTATACTCCTAGCTCACTTATTTGTTACATAGTTTAATTCTTGATTTCTTTGTGTGTTTTTGGGTACTTGCATTGTTTAATTCATAAATTTTGGGCGTATTATGGTATTTGAGAGTTGTAGCATCGCATTTTAGTACCTGAATAGTGTAAATTTGCGTAGTCGTTTGTCTTCTGTTTTTGTTTTCAACGGCCAGTGTTGGTTGGTCACAGCCAGTGTGCTCCCTGCCTCCGTTGGATAAGCAGCTGCCAGCAGCAAGTCGTATACTCCTAGCTCACTTATTTGTTACATAGTTTCGTATACGAGGTGTAATTTCGAGTTTTAGTTACTGTAATCATAAATTCAGGTAGATTGTAGCGCAGTCGTTAGGGATTTGTACAGGTTAGTTCATACATTCTTTGCGTGTTTCCCTTGCACTATCTAGGCACAGACTCGTGTTTCAGTAACTGTTGTTCAACATCGATTAGAATGGACAGGGACTGTGATTGCTGTGTTCGGATGAGGGCTGAGTTGGCATCCCTTCGCACACAGCTGCAAGCGGCGCTCGGTCGCGCAGCTTGAGGCTGTTGCCAATGGGCACCACTGTGGGGAGCTGGACTTGGGTATCACGGGGATGTCAGCCTCGTCCCGTCTGTCCCCAGATCGGTCTGCCGCTGTGGTTGCCCCGGTTGCTGCCCGCAGTGGGGCTGAGCCCTCGCCTGTGGTTGATTGGGAGGTCGTTCCAAGGCGTGGCAGGCAGCGAAAGACGTCCCCGGAGGCTGATCAGAAAGCCTCCCCGGTGCGTCTGACTAACAGGTTTCAGGCACTGTCTCTGGCTGAGCCAGATGCAGCTGCCTGCCCTGTTTCAGAGGATGATTCTCAGTCTTCAAGGTCCGGGCAATCGCAGAGGGTGGGCTTATTGGTAGTCGGGAGCTCCAATGTTAGGGGCGTAATGGGGCCTCTTAGGGATATGGCGGCTAAGGAGGGGAGGAAATCCAGTGTGCTCTCCATGTGCATTCCGGGTGGAGTCATTCCTGATGTGGAAAGGGTCCTTCTGGATGCCATGAAGAGCACAGGGTGCAGCCAGCTGCAGGTGGTGGCACATGTCGGCACTAATGACGTGTGTCGCTTTGGATCTGAGGAAATTCTCTCTGGATTCCAGCGGCTATCTGATTTGGTGAAGGCTGCTGGTCTTGCTTATGAGATGAAGGCAGAGCTCACCATCTGCAGCATCACTGACAGAACCGACTGTGGACCTTTGGTGCAGAGCCAGGTGGAGAGTCTGAATCAGAGGCTCAGACGATTTTGCGACCGTGTTGGCTGCAGATTCCTTGACTTGCGCCATATGGTGGTGGGGTTTCGGGTTCCGCTGAATAGGTCAGGAGTTCACTATACTCAGCTGGTGGCTACACGGGTAGCGGAGGCTGTGTGGTGTGGACTGGGTTTTTTTTTTTTTTAGGTTAGAAGGCCTCAGGAAAGTACGGGGTGGGCTGCAATCTCAAAGGGTGCATGGCAAATACAGGACGTGCTTGGATCAAGGAACAGTCGGAATTGTAGTTGTAAATTGTTGTAGTTGTGCTGCGAAAGTCCCTGAGCTTCAAGCGCTAATAGAAAGCACAGAAGCTGAAATCGTTATAGGTACAGAAAGCTGGCTACAGCCTGAAATAAGTTCTGCAGAAATTTTTACGAAGTCTCAGACGGTGTTCAGGAAAGATAGATTATGCGGAATTGGTGGTGGAGTGTTTGTGTCTGTCAGTAGTGGTTTATCTCGTAGTGAAGTCGAAGTAGATACTCTGTGCAAATTGGTATGAGTGGAGGTTATACTTAACAGCCAAACTAAGTTAATAATTGGCTCCTTCTACCGACCCCCAGACTCCAATGATATATTTGCTGAACAGTTCAGAGAAAATTTGAGTCTCGTAACAAATAAATACCCCACTCATACGGTTATAGTTGGTGGGGACTTCAACCTTCCCTTGATGTATTGGCAAAAATACTTGTTCAAAACCTGTGGTAGGCAGAAAACGTCTTCCGAGGTTGTCCTAAATGCTTTCTCCGAAAATTATTTCGAGCAGTTAGTCCACGAACCCACATGAATTGTAAATGGTTGCGAAAACACACTTGACCTCTTAGCCACAAACAATCCAGAGCTAATAGAGAGCATCATGACTGATACAGGGATTAGTGATCACAAGGTCGTTGTAGCTAGGCTCAATACCGTTTCTTCCAAATCCACCAGAAACAAACACAAAATAATTTTATTTAAAAAAGCGGATAAAGTGTCACTAGAAGCCTTCCTAAGAGACAATCTCCATTCCTTCCGAACTGACTATGCAAATGTAGACGAGATGTGGCTCAAATTCAAAGATATAGTAGCAACAGCAATTGAGAGATTCATACCTCATAAATTGGTAAGAGATGGAACTGATCCCCCATGGTACACAAAACAGGTCCCGAACGCTGTTGCAGAGGCAACGGAAAAAGCATGTGAAGTTCAGAAGAACGCGAAATCCCGAAGATTGGCTAAAATTTACAGATGCGTGAAATTTGGCACATACTTCAATGAGAGATGCCTTTAATGGGTTCCACAACGAAACATTGTCTCGAAATTTGGTAGAAAATCTGAAGAAATTCTGGTCGTATGCAAAGTACACAAGTGGCAAGATGCAGTCAATACCTTCGCTGCGCAGTGCCGATGGCACTGTTACCGATGACTGTGCCGCTAAAGTGTAATTATTGAACGCAGTTTTCCAAAATTCCTTCACCAAGGAAGACAAATGGAATATTCCAGAATTTGAAACATGAACAGCTGCCAGCATGAATTTCTTAGAAGTAGAAATCTTAGGGGTTGCGAAGCAACTCAAATCGCTTGATACGGGCAAGTCTTCAGGTCCACATTGTATACCGATTAGGTTCCTTTCAGATTACGCTGATACAATAGCCCCATAATTAGCAATATATACAACCGCTCACTCACCGATAGATCTGTACCTACAGATCTGTACCTTGACTGAGAAGTAGCGACACCTGTCACAAATATTGACAGCAGCCAGGAGAGCAGTGCGCTGACACCATGCCCCTCTGTATCTGGATCTGATTATGCCCAAGGGCTGAGGATGACATGGTGGTTGGTCAGTACTATTGGGTCTTCACACTATGTTTAGATGGAGTTTGTTTGTTTTTTTGTTTTTAGTTTTATATCAAAGTGAAATGTGGAGAAAAAATACATTCTGATATATCAAGGACTCATCAACTTATTATTGGAGAGAAGTGTGGGTGGTAATAACTTTAGAGGGAGACGAAGAGAAGAGCACGGGAAACAGGTTCAAATGGATGTAGGTTGCAGTAGTTATTTGGAGGTGGAAAGGTTTGCACAGAATAAAGTAGTGTGGAAGGAATGACAAGATACACTTTAAGTTCTCTAAAGCTATAGATCCTGCAACAAGGAATAGCTCAGTAGGCAGTACATTTGAAGAGAAATAGATATCTCTAATTAAGGTAATCACAGAAGTTGGAAAGTAAAACATAGGTACAAGGAGGGTAACTGCGAAGGAACCATGGATAACAGAAGAAATACTGCAGTTGATTGATGAAAGAATGGAGCACAAAACTGTTAAGGGAAATTCAGGTATACAGAAATACAAGACACTGAGGAATGAAATAAACAGAAAGTGCAGGGAGTTTAAGATAAAATGATTGCATGAAAAATATGAAGAAATTGAATTGATTGATGAAAGAAGGGAGCACAAAAATGTTAAGGGAAATTCAGGTATACAGAAATACAAGACACTGGGGAATGAAATAAACAGAAAGTGCAGGGAGTCTAAGATAAAATGATTGCATGAAAAATATGAAGAAATTGAAAAAGAAATGATTGTCAGGAGGACTGACTAAGCATATAGGAAAGTCAAAACAAACTTAGGTGAAATTAAAAGTGAGGGTGGTAACATATTAAGAGTGCAATGGGAAATCCACTGTTAAATGCAGAGGAAGAATGGATAGGTGTTAAGAGTATACTGAAGGCTTCTATGAGGGGAAGATTTGCCTGATGTGATGGAATAAGAAACAGGAGTCAATTTAGAAGAGATAAGGGATCCAGTATTAGAATCATGATTTAAGAGAGCTTTGGAGGACTTAAGATCAAATAAGGCAGATGGGATGGATAACATTCCATCAGAATTTCTGGAGTCACTGGGGGAACTGGCAACAAAATGACTATTCATGTTGGTGTGTAGAATGTACGAATCTTGCTACATACTGACTGGCTTTTGGAAAATATCATCCACACAAGTCTGAAGACTGCAGGAGCCAATAAGCGCAAGAATTTCTGCACAGTCAGCCTAACAGTTTATGCATCCAGGTTGTTGACAAGAATAAAATACAGACGAGTGGAAAAGAAAGTTGAGGATCTGTTAGATGATGAACAGTTTGACTTTAGGAAAGACAAAGGCACCAGAGAGGCAATTCTGATATTCCAGCTGATAATGGAAGCAAGGCTGAAGAAAAGTCAAGACACATTCATAGGATTTGTTGACCTGGAAAAAAATGTTTGACAATGTAACAAGGTGCAAGATTTTATGAAATTCTGAGAAAAATAGAGGTAAGCTATTGGGAGAGACAGGTAATATACAATAAGTACAAGAACCAAGAGGGAATAATAAGAGTGGAAGACCAAGAATGAAATTTTTGGATTATAAAGGGTGTAACACAGGCATGTAGTCTTTCACCTCTACTGTTCAATTTGTGCATTGAAGAAGCAATAGTGCAAATAAAAGAGAGGTTGAGGAGTGGAATTAAAATTCAAGGTGAAAGGATATCAATGACACAATTCACTGATGACATTGCTATCCTGAATGAAAGTGAAGAAGAATTACACAATCTTCTGAATGGAATGAACAGTCTAATGAGTACAGGATATGGATTGAGAGTAAACTGAGGAAAGATGAAAGTAATCGGAAGTAGGAGAAATGAGAACAGTGAGAAACTTAACATAAGGATTGATGGTCATGAAGTAGATGAAGTCAAGAATTCTGCTACTTAGGCAGCAAAATAACCAATGATGGATGAAGCAAGGAGGACATCAAAAGCACACTTGCACTGGCAAAAAGGGCGTTCCTGGTCAAGAGAAGTCTACTAGTATCAAACATAGGTCTTAATTTGAGAAAGAAATTTCTGAGAATATACATTTGTGGCACATCATTGTATGGTAGTGAAACATGGACTGTAGGAAAACAGAACAGAAGAAAATCAAATCATTTGAGATGTGGTGCTACAGACGAATGTTGAAAATTAGGTGGACTGATAAGGACTGTGTAAAATCTGAGAGGAAAGGAATATGCAGAAAACACTGACAAGAAGAAGGGACAGGATGATACAACATCTGCTAACACATGAGGGAATGACTTCCAAGGTATTAGAGGGAGCTATAGAGAGCAAAAACTGTAGAGGAAGACAGAGTTTGGAATACATCCAGCAAATAATTGAGGACATAGGTTAAAGTGCTACTCTGAGATGAAGAGGTTGCGCAGGAGCGGAATTCATGGCAGCCCACATCAAACCAGTCAGAAGACTGATGACTTAAAAAGAGAGAGAGAGATAGAGGGATAGTGTGGAGAACTGGACAAAATATCAGTGAGGAATCAAACTGCAAACAGTCACATTATTTTTGAAACAATAGTTTATTTTTATTACTACCTTTTTGCTTAGGGTAAGCATCAGATGATGGTGAGGATTCCTTGTAGAAATATTTAAACTTTTTACTTGAGGAAATAATGTCATTTTTATGTTATGTCACAAAGACCAGCATCCTTTATCGTAGTGGTTCTGAATCATCAGCCAGATTGTGTTGATACATTCAGTGTCATAAATATCAAGGAAACTGTTCTCTATGATGTAATACATAAAGAACATCTGTTAGTAATACTACACAAAACACATGATACATACTTAGCCAGCAGGATGGAAATACACACATTAGTGCTACATTGTGATGTGTTTTACATAAAAAACGCATAGTTTTGCAGAGCAGTGTTGGATTAATCCAGAATCAACAGCATCAAGCAAGGAACTCAAAAATGTGCAAGCAGGTGGCATTTCCTGGTTGAGCAAGAAACAAGGTATGAAATACAACAATTGAAAAGGTTTTGTTTCAATAAAACAGAACATGTTTGCTGCAAAAACACACATACCCCATATTAAAAAAAATAGTGTGGCTATTTCCTGTTTCTTCATTACTGATGTCTTAGGAACTGCTTTAATTACTGTAGCAGATATCCCATCTAATTCAACTGAATTTTTATTTTTTAGAGACAATTTGCTGTAATTCCTTGAAATTTCTCTAGAATTTCTCGTTCATCCTGATTTACATAAAAGGGCCTTAATTACTTAGATATCCATTTACATTAACATCTGATTTCTTATATTTATACAGAATACACTGAAATATTGTGATATCTGAAGGGATTATGCAATAAATTTCTCACTTTTATTTTGAGATTCTGGACTTCCTGCTGTAGTATTGAGTTCAGATTACACACTGACCATCCTGCATTTGACTTGTTTTCATGACTGAGAATGAATATTTCACATTTGATTTCTCTTTCCCCCTTTGTAGCTCTTCTAAACATGTCAGGGCGCTGATAACCTCGGTGTTGAGTGCCTTTAAGCCCTAACACACACACACTCACTCACACACACACACACACGACGAATTCATTGGTGGTGAAGAGATAAAGAAGAGAAGTGGATTTTCTGGAAGAAGTTAGTGAGCATGACACAGAGTCAGAGCAAGACTGTAAAGATAATAATCCTCAAGAACAGCTTCACTTCAGAATCAGCAAACAGTGAAAAACAAGACATTTCATTACTGAATTATCATCATATAAGTTCTTTATTGCCAAAAAGTACAAAGGAACAGCACTTGCACTGTTATTTTCAAATGGAAAAAGACTCCTTGGCCATAGGCAATTAGAGCATGACTACATAATATAGTCACAGAACAATCAGGTCCACAAGGTGCAGCATGTGACGAATCAGAATCAGGTTATTAATTTGGACTTAGAAGTGGTGCAGCACATAGTAGACTACACAAATAAAAAAATAACATCAATGTGAATAAATTATGAAAGAGAATGAGAGCTTACAAATTTCACTGAGTTGAAAGCTTTATTTGCATTATGTATATAAAAGGGCTACATTCATCATCACATACTTCAATTGACAACATTTGAATTACTGATGGAACTGGCTTTGATTTCTGTTGTGCTCTCATGTCAACACAGCAGTTTCAATTTTTACTTAGAACAATTTGATTTTATGACACTGAAACTCTTGGAGAGCAAAATCTAACAGATATTTTGTATTTTTATTGAAGATTATATGGGAAAATCTATATTGAAAACACACAAGAAATTTTCTAGACAATTGTAGATTTCTACTCACTGTATAGGGGGGATGTTTAGTCACAGACAGGCACATCAAAAAGACTGATATACATTTGAAATTTTGGCTAAAAGATCTTCTTCTAAACTAGGAAATACACACACTTTCATACAAGCTCAATTCATACACACATGGCCACTGTTTCTGGCCACTGAGGCTGGATTGTGAGCAACTGTGCCTGCGGAGTAATCTGTGGGTGGTGGGGCTAAGGAGGAGACTGGGGCAAGGAGGAGGAGAGATAGCAAGGTTAGGGGGGGGGGGGGGGGGTGTAGTGCTTAGTGCTGCTTGCAGGAGCAATGCAGGGGACATGGTGGGGACAGGATAGGGCTGCTAGATGTAGTCGGGAGGTTTGAGGGGAGGGGGGGGGGGGTGGGAAAGGAAAGAAATAGATGTAGAGGAAAAGACTTGTTGGTGCGTTAGTGAGATAATTGAGAGAAGGAAAGGGCCTAGCAAAGGGTGAGGTGGGGGAGGGAACAGAAATGTAGGATATATTAGCAGGAAGAGTTGCCACCTGCACAATTCAGAAAAGCTGGTGTAGTTAGAAAGGATCCAGAGGCAATCACAGAAGTGAAGTGTGTTGTGTTGGACAGTATGTTCAGGCAACTGGTCCAGCTGTCTCTTGGACACAATTTGTCAGAGGTCACTCATGCAGACAGGCAGCTTGTTACTTGACATGCCCACGTAGAAAACAGTACAGTGGTTGCAGCTTAGTTTGTAGATCACCTGATTGCTATCACAGATGGCCCTGCGTTGGATGGGATATGTGATACCAGTGACTGGTCTGTAATAGGTGGTGGTGGGAGGATGTATGGAACAAGTATTGCAGCTAGGACTATTGCAAGTGTATGAGCCTTGAGGCAAGGAGTTGGGAGCACCCTTGGAGTAAGGATGGACAAGAATATTGCGTAGGTTTGTGGGCAGTGGGATACCGGTGTGGGAGGAATGGCAAAGATAGTAGTAAGATATTTCTGATTTTGGGGGATGATGAGAGGCAGTTGAAATCCTGGAGGAGATTCTGCTGCTCCAGTCCTGGGTGATACAGAATCATGAGGGGAGTGCTCCTTTGTGACCAGACATTGGGGTGGTGGTGATTGGAAAAACAAGGCACAGAAGATCTGTTCTGTACAAGGGTAGGAGGTAATTTTGGTGTGTGAAGGCCTTAGTGAGATCCTTGGCATATTTGGAGAGGGCTGGCAATCACTATGGATGTGGCAGCCATGGGTAGCTATGCTGTATGGAATGGACTTCTTAGTACAGAATAGGCAGCAGCTGCAGCTGTCGAAGTAGAGATATTGCTGGTGGTGTGGTAGGTTTCACATGGATGGAGGTACTGATGTAGCCACCTTTGAGGTGGAAGTCACATTCGAGGAAGGTGGATTCTTGTGTTGAGGGAGATCAGGTGAAGTAAATTGGGGAGAAGGTGAGGTTCTGGAGGAATGTGGGTAGGGTGTCCTCACCCTCAGTCCAGATTATGAAGATGTCGTCAATGAATCGAAACAGTAAGGGGTTTGCGATTCTGGCTGGTTAGGAAGGATTACTCTAGATGGCCCATGAATAGCTTGCACAGGGTAGTACCATGCAGGTGCCGATTGCTTTAACATCAATTTGTTAGTATATGTTGCCTTCGGAGGCAAGTAACTGGGGTGAGGATATAGCTGCTCACAGTGACAATGAAGAGGTAGGCCAAGGGTATTGTGGGATGTTAGCATAGAGGGAGGTGGCATCAATAGTGATGAGGAGGGTACTGAGTGGTAAAATAACAGAAATGGTGGAGAGTCATTAGAGGAAATGGTAGATATCTTTTACGTAGGAGGGTAGGTTACAGGCAACAGGCTGAACATATTGGTTCACAAGATCAGAAATTTACTCAGTGGGAGTCACAGTAACCGGCCACAATGGGGTGTCCTGGGTGGTTGGGTTTATGGACTTCAGTTATCAACTTTATATAATGTTTTACTGCATGTTTTGCACTTTTATGCCCTAGCTGCCTAGCCTCAGAAATTTTTGTCATAGGACAATATTGAGTGAAAATGTGCATATTAAACTGACAACCCCATTTGCAGTACAACACCATGAGAAGGATTTGGAAGTGAAAAGTAGACAAAACAGAGTAGTTTGGTCAGCTTATCCACATGCTCAAGGACATAGCAAATGAAATTAGATACAATCTAGTTGCTGTTTAGTGAAAATGAAATATATAAGGTGCAATCAATAGTTTCTATCAGAGGGAATTGATGCAACAAATATGCAACATAGTGTGATTCCTGTATGGGCATAAAGCACTGACATGAAGGCAAAAAATTAGTATGGCATTCCTATCATTCCTACATGCGTGTGGTAAGTGCGGGAACGTGAACTACCAAATGCATCCAAACAAGAAAAAAGTGCTGTTATTCTTTTCTTTGCTGCCAAAAGGCAAACACCAGTAGGCACCCATTGTTGAAAGAAGAATGTGTATAGGAGTGCTTATATGTCAAAAAACCACCGCTGTGGAATGGTGTGACAAGGAATGCTGTTGCTTCATGATAACACATAAACGTCGTAATGCATAAGTTACATGAACTTAAGTGGGAGACACTCAAGTAGCCACCCTATAGTTCTGATCTCTCCCTATGTGATGCCTTTGGTCTCAGAAAATGCCTTGAAGGGTCGACGATTCCTTTCAGATGCGGATATGCAGGAGGCAGTTACAGGCTTCTTCATACAGCAGAACATGGAATTTTACCAATGGTTATCTTCAACTTGGTGCATTGGGGCAATGATTGCCTCAATGCCCAAGGAGATTTTGCCTAAGTGGCATATCAATTCTGAGCTGTACAACCTTTGAACAGAGACCCTTTGATCATCTCTTATATTCTGATTTTCAGTCATATGACAAAAAAGGGATATGCACTATCAATAGCCAACAAAGCCATCATTATATTTAAACTTTGACATATCAATACCATTATCAGCTATCACCTAAACCTTCTACCGCAAAACCAAATATTGTACAATGTTTGTCTTACTTGAGATATTTGTTTTGTTAATCAGTTCAGTTCTTACATGCACTTGAATTTAATGTAAGTGATGCCGTTATTGTTTTTTTTTTCTGTATGCTGTTCTGGTAGTATCTAATTTTAGATAAGTTTGTAACAAGAAAGGAATGGAAAACCAATTTTGATTCATTCTTGAGCATTATGATGACTTAAAAATATGTGTGCCCTATTGTAATAGCCTCATTACCTATTATAGCAGTTTAATGTTAGCACTGGAGTAGCTGTTTGGAGATAGGTAGAACTCAATATTTCACAAGGCAATGAGCAGTAAAGATAATTTCAGAAAACATTAAATTACAATCACTGCATAAAAATATATACTTTGATCTCCCTTTGTCAACCAAAATAATGTTGATCAACATAAATATCCCCAAATGATGATGGTTGCATTTCTTTAAAAAATTGCTCAAAATTCTATCATTATTACACCAACTGTCAAAATGTCTCATCATCTAGTTACCCCATACTCAATTATGAAAGCTGGTTCTGATTCGGAAAGATGGGAGGTGTTTGTGGAGAGAGGAAGGGGTATGTGATGACAGTACATTCTGAAGCTCTCCTGTATCTAAAAGATTTTTTCTATGGACTGCTTGGATTTGTCTGATCCAACTGAGTTCCATAGGATTTACATCAGGCAAATTTGGTCACCAAGACATCAACATGAGTTCACTACAACACTCCTCAAACCACTGTAGCACAGTTCTGGCTGCAAGGCATGAACAATTGTACTACTGAAAGATGACATCGCCGTTGGGGAAGAAATCAAGCATGAAGGGATGTAGGTAGTTCACAGCTGTCAGCATATCTTCAGTTACTACCACAGGTCCATGCAAGCACAGGAGAATGTTTCCCATAGAATAATACTGCTCCCACCAGCCTGTGTCTGTGGTGTGCTGTATGTTTCAAGCTGTCTTTCACCTTGTTGATGGCATTTGTGGAGATGACGAATGATCTAATGTAGCAAAAATGTGACTCAACCAAAGAGTCATCATGTGTCCATTGATTGACAGTCAAATCCTGATGGTTCCTTGCCAACTACAGTTGTAATTGATGATGTTGTTGAGTCAACATGTGAACATGTAGGTGTGGTCTGCTGTGGAGCTCCATGTTCAATAACGTATGATGAACTGTGTCCTACAAAACACTTATGCATGCACCAGCATTTTGCTCTTTCAGCAGAGATGCCACAGATTCTATCCTACTTTACAGAACAGAGAGGCCCCTGAACCCCATGTTCTGTGAAGAGTCATTAACATCCAACAATTTAGTGCCTTGTGATAGTTTCACTGTCCTTCTGCTTCTTTTGTAGATGCTCATGAAAGTTGCATGTGAATATTAGACCAGCTTCATGGTTTTTGAGATACTCGTTCACAGGCTTTGCGTAATAATAAGCTGTCCTTTTTCAGAGTCGCTTATCTCAGTGGATTTCTCCATTTACAGCCCATGTCTTTGCTAGGGCCCATGTGTCTACTGTGCTTACATACTTTTCATAGCATGTCACATGCCCACGATGTCATCAGGCGGAATCTAACATCATGGTGGGCAGTAGTCATAACGTTTTGACTTATCAATGTACTTACATTCCCTTAAAAATGCAGCCTCTTCGCTTAAGTGAAAAGAGCACCATCAAAGGTGAGCTGGACTTCTTTTCGGGACTTCCAGCACTAAAAGCCATATTTACATGGAAAGGTGACTTTTTTATTTATTTATTTATTTATTGTTCCGTGGGACCAAATTAAGGAGAAGTCTCCATGGTCATGGAACGAGTCAATACATGAAATTATAACACGATATTAGAAACAGATAAAATGAAATATAAAAAAAACATATTCAGGTGACAGGTCGTAAGTTTAAATGAAGAAAATCAACAATGTAACATTGGAATTTGCTTAATTTTTTAGCTCTTCCAGAGCTCCTCAACAGAATAGAAGGAGTGAACCATGAGGAAACTCTTCAGTTTAGACTTAAAAGAGTTTGCGCTACTGCTAAGATTTTTGAGTTCTTGTGGTAGCTTATTGAAAATGTATGCAGCAGAATACTGCATTCCTTTCTGCACAAGAGTCAAGGAAGTGAATTCTACATGCAGATTTGATTTCTGCCTAGTATTAACTGAGTGAAAGCTGCTAACTCTTGGGAATAGGCTAATATGCTAACAACAAACGACATTAAAGAAAATATATACTGCGAGGGCAATGTCAGAATTCCCAGATTTTTGAATAGGGGTCGACGAGAGGTTCTCGAACTTACACCACATATAGCTTGAACAGCCCGTTTTTGAGCCAAAAATACCCTTTTTGAATTCAGAAGAATTACCCCAAAAAATAATACCATACGACATAAGCGTATGAAAATATGCGAAGTAGACTACTTTTCGTGTTGAAGTGTCACTTATTCAGATACTTTTCGAATGGTAAATAAAGCAGCATATAGCTTCTGAACAAGATCCTGGACATGGGCTTTCCATAACAGCTTACTATCTATCCGAACTATCTATCCGAACTTGTGGAAGAGCTGTATACATCATGTGTTCAAGTTTTACCACAAGAATGATTTTCTGCTGTGAAATGTCTTACTCGAAATATGCTTGGAACAGTGGGTCCAACCATTACAATTATAACATATTTGTAAATAAACCTCATATAAATAACAACAAATATTTTACAACACAGAGGAGCTTATTGGCAATGAAGACTGTAGAAGCATATTGTCAGGGATTGATACACTCCTGGAAATGGAAAAAAAGAACACATTGACACCGGTGTGTCAGACCCACATACTTGCTCCGGACACTGCGAGAGGGCTGTACAAGCAATGATCACAGCCACGGCACAGCGGACACACCAGGAACCGCGGTGTTGGCTGTCGAATGGCGCTAGCTGCGCAGCATTTGTGCACCGCCGCCATCAGTGTCAGCCAGTTTGCCGTGGCATACGGAGCTCCGTCGCAGTCTTTAACACTGGTAGCATGCCGCGACAGCGTGGACGTGAACCGTATGTGCAGTTGACGGACTTTGAGCGAGGGCGTATAGTGGGCATGCGGGAGGCCGGGTGGACGTACTGCCGAATTGCTCAACACGTGGGGCGTGAGGTCTCCACAGTACATCGATGTTGTCGCCAGTGGTCGGCGGAAGGTGCACGTGCCCGTCGACCTGGCACCGGACCGCAGTGATGCACGGATGCACGCCAAGACCGTAGGATCCTACGCAGTGCCATAGGGGACCGCACTGCCACTTCCCAGCAAATTAGGGACACTGTTGCTCCTGGGGTATCGGCGAGGACCATTCGCAACCGCTCCATGAAGCTGGGATACGGTCCCGCACACCGTTAGGCCATCTTCCGCTCACGCCCCAACATCGTGCAGCCCGCCTCCAGTGGTGTCGCGACAGGCATGAATGGAGGGACGAATGGAGACGTGTCATCTTCAGCGATGAGAGTCGCTTCTGCCTTGGTGCCAATGATGGTCGTATGCGGTGTTTGGCGCCGTGCAGGTGAGCGCCACATCAGGACTGCATACGACCGAGGCACACAGGGCCAACACCCGGCATCATGGTGTGGGGAGCGATCTCCTACACTGGCTGTACATCACTGGTGATCGTTGAGGGGACACTGAATAGTGCACGGTACATCCAAACCGTCATCGAACCCATCGTTCTACCATTCCTAGACCGGCAAGGGGAACTTGCTGTTCCAACAGGACAATGCACGTCCGCATGTATCCCGTGCCACCCAACGTGCTCTAGAAGGTGTAAGTCAACTACCCTGGCCAGCAAGATCTCCGGATCTGTCCCCCATTGAGCATGTTTGGGACTGGATGAAGCGTCGTCTCACACGGTCTGCACGTCCAGCACGAACGCTGGTCAAACTGAGGTGCCAGGTGGAAATGGCATGGCAAGCCGTTCCACAGGACTACATCCAGCATCTCTACGATCGTCTCCATGGGAGAATAGCAGCCTGCATTGCTGCGAAAGGTGGATATACACTGTACTAGTGCCGACATTTGTGCATGCTCTGTTGCCTGTGTCTATGTGCCTGTGGTTCTGTCAGTGTGATCATGTGATGTATCTGACCCCAGGAATGTGTCAATAAAGTTTCCCCTTCCTGGGACAATGAATTCACGGTGTTCTTATTTCAATTTCCAGGAGTGTATATACTCACTCATGAGGTTGGATACATTAGAAGTCTAGTTGCAATTAATGTACGAATCGATCTAAGATCTCAAAACTGTAGCTCAAGCATTCCATTTTGTTTTATAAATGAATTTAGTTGCTATAGTTTTAAGTTGACTGTTGTAATAATAATTTTTTAAAATGTCCTTGATAATTTAATGGAACTGAAGAATTTTAAAGAAACAAAATAAAATTTGAATTTGAACTGAGGAGCTGGGGGTTGCTTTCATATGCTGAAGAAATTCTG